>NC_073703.1:33615515-33698142 GCF_023634085.1 Falco cherrug | reverse complement strand
CCGCACTGATACGTGCACTCATGCAATAGGCATTTTTGATATGCATCAATATCTGCATTTATGCCATATGCCCTGGTGCCACACACATTTATAGATATGTACCAATATGTGCATTTAGGCTATATGCATTTGTTGACGTGCACTTATGTATGCATTTGTACGCTTATATCCATTTATGCATATGCAGTGATACCAGCATTCCTGCTATATGCACTTACAGATGTGCGCAATCCTCTCTGTGTACATGCGTGTATACGTGGGGTGGGTGTGTGCAGGCAGGGGTTGCGTGTGCAGAGGCCCCGAGCCCTGTGCACCCCCTCAGACCCTGCACCCTGGCCAGAGGTGCCCCCTCCCCAGATGACAGCCCCGGCACAGGTGAGGGAGGCCGTGGCCCCCCTGCCACCGCTGTGGGCTGTGGGCTTGGCTTTGCACCCTGACACCCCTGACCCTGCATGGCCCCAGGGGCTGGGGGGGCTCTCCTCCCCTGATCTTTGGAAAATGGGGTGCAGGGGTTGGGCACCCCTTCTGGGCTCCCCTTTTAATCCTGAAGAGTGAGTGGGATCCAGGACCCAACCCAAGGCCACTCCCCAGCCCTCACAACCCCCATATCCATACCCAACCTTCCCAATCCTCTTTCTAACCTTTCCAGACCCAAACTCAGCCCTCCCAAACCCACACCCGCACCCCAGCCCTCCAGCCCTACACCTGCCACCCTGCAAACCACAGCTATAGGCAGTGCCAGGGGTGTGAGGTGGGGTTTGGGGGGTCCTTTGGCCACCCTCCAGCACCAGGTGGTGAAGGTCTGCTATGAGTCCCTAAATCTGGCTTTTTTCAGTAATTCTCCCCCATCTCCTTGGAAACTGGCAGTGCTCCCCAGTCCCAGGCTCCTCTGGAAAATCCCGTTGACACCCCAAAACTTGTCCCTGCTCTGGGGCTCCCTGGGCTGGCTCAGCCCCAGAGCAAGGGCTGGTTACTGGGGAGGGACTGGGCAGTGTGGGCTGGTGCTGGCAAGGGGCAGGCAGGGAGCAGGCAGGGAGCAGGCAGGTGTATGGGCAAGGTGCAGGCAAGGGAGCGGGCAGGTCGCAGGCAGGGGAATGGAGGGGGAAGCAGGCAAGGAAGCAGAGCAGGAGCAGGAGGGGATCAGACAAGGAGCAGGCAGAGTGCAGGCAGAGGAATGGAGGGGGAAGCAGGCAAGGAAGCAGAGCAGGAGCAGGAGGGAATCAGACAAGGAGCAGGCAGAGTGCAGGCAGGGGAATGGAGGGGGAAGCAGGCAAGGAAGCAGAGCAGGAGCAGGAGGGGATCAGACAAGGAGCAGGCAGAGTGCAGGCAGGGCATCGGGCAGCGAGCAGGCAAGGAGCAGGCAGAGGTGCCGGAGCCAGCACTTGAGGCAGCTTGACTGTTGTCGGGGTCAAGACTTCCCTCCTGGGGCTTTTTCAGTTTTGGTTTGGGTTTTTGTTGTGGGGTTGTTGGGTTTTTTTTTTTCCTCTGGTGGGAAACGTCACCCTGCAGAACAGGGGGAGAATTCACTTATATGTATATTTTGGGGGGGCTGGGAGTATGCCTCCAATCAAACACTCTTCTGGTCAGCTCTTTGCCCCTGAATCCCACTTTCCAACACTAAATGGATGTGGTCCTGCCAGCTTTCCCCCCAGTTTTATTGGATCCAGAATTGCCTCCCACAGCCTGAAGTCAGAGGAAACAAATTCAGCCAGAAGGGAGATATAAAACATTAAAAACTAAAAAGGAGTTAAAATGCTTTTTACATAATATTTTGCATTTGCCAGCTTACCTTGGGATTTTGCCCTTTGCCCATGCGAGTGCCCGTTTAAATCAAAATCAGAAACAAACTGGTAGAGAAAATGTGGAAAGTGCAAAAAAAGCCAGGGGAAATCCACGGAAATTCCTGCCATGAATTGGCTTTTCTGATAAAAATGAGCACTAGCTGGAGGAGCTCATCCCTAACAGGCAGGGAAATACTCAGGAAAGAAAAATAAAAGATAAGATGAGAAAAGCAAAATGGGAAAAGAGGTTTGAAAGAGGCTTTAAAAAAAAAAACACATCAAAAACCCAGGAAACAAAGAGCTTTTCCAGGCAGGTGGGATGCTGCACCCCGGTTCAACAAGGACTTGCTTTTTCGGAATGTATTTTGCTTGAAGAGTTTTTTTGCGGGGGTAAACTTTGTTGGTTTGAACCAAATCAGCAGAGAAATGAAACTTTCCACGCTGCTGCCCAGGAGCAGCCGGCGGCAGAGACTCAGCTGAGCCATCCCCAGCAGCCCCAGCCTCCGCGCTGCCCGGCGCTTCCCAAACCTTCCCTGCACATATCCAACACTAAAAATACAATAATTGAGAAAATCACCAACTGACAAGCGCTAACACAAAGCAGCGTAAAAACTCGCCTTCGTTCAGAGCCGGCTGATCTGCTTATTTTAAACGCTGATCTTTGCTCACAGTGGCGGGGGACATAAATGCTGCTGGAAGGAGAGGATTTGCTGGTGCCCACGGAAGGGGACGCCCGTTTGGGATGTAGGGATGCGAAGCCGAGGGATGGCCAGAGCAGCACCACAAAGGCGTTTGTGCTCTCCGGTCCTGGAGACCACGCTGGGGTGATGGTGGCTGCACATCTGGGGCCCCAGGTGACTCGCAGGCAGTTGGGCACTGGTGACAAGCCGTGGGGGACAGCCGGTGACAGGGAGTGGGACAGTGATGGTGCTTTTTTCTGTCTTTTTCTTTCCAGAGGTTCATTTTTTTGCTGCGTTAAATCCAAACCGAGTTAAGGGCTCAAACCATGCCAGTGATGCCCGCAGGAAGGAGAGAGGGAGAAAAAGGGAGAAAGACAGAGAAAGAGCCACCAAGAGCAGGGATGCTTGAGAAGGGTCTGATCCTGCATCACAGGGTGCTGTGGCTTCAACTTGTGAAACTGGAGCTTAAACACTTGTCCCCCTCCTTCCCCAGCACCTCTGCTCAGGTGATCCTGTCTGATAACTCCCAGGTGCCCCCTTCTCCTCCCTGGATCAGCCAGGAAGGTTTAGGGCTCTCCCCAAGGCAACTGGGGACTCACACCTCCTGGGACGCCAGAGCGAACACATCCCTGCCCTCCCCACAGTGAGATTTGGGAAAGCTGGCTGGGACGGGGGAATGTCACGTTATCCAAGGTCTGTTTGCAATAAATGTTTTTTGCCTAAAAAATTATTAACAATAAAATAATCCCCCCTTCATTTTGCTTCCTTCACCTTGGGGAGTCACCAGCAAAACTCCCTTTGTTTCTGCCCTGCAGAAGCAGCCAGACCCTCCTGGTCCCCCGTGCCTGGCTGCAACCGAGAAATCCCTGCGGCAGACGGCATCGCCCCTCTCCATCACTCGCCGGATGCGATTAAAATGGAAGACAACCATCAAGTGTGCTAGAACCATTTTAATATAATTATACATATCTGCCAAATCCAGGAAAAAAGGTTTATGCATATATATCTTTTTTTTTTTTCAGTTAACATCTGCAAGCATAAACGACAATGAATTTCTCGGTTTAAATTCATCCAGGTCAGAGCAACTGCCCGAAGTCCTGTTGGATTTGACGGTTACTGCCAGCGTGGCCAGCAGTAAGTGAGCTCCAGAGGAGTTTAATGTCCTCGGGTGGGGTTTTTTCGGTCTTTCCACTTTCATTCAGAGACAGTTTGTTGTAAAAAGTTTCAGTGCAGTTCACCTCAGGTGAAAGGAGATCGTGTTTTTGCATTTTTTTTAATATATATTTTTTAATTATTTTTAAAAAGATGATAATAGGTAACTCAGTTGCTCTGAATTTCACTTATAATTATAACCTATTTAAATCACAGCAGAACTCCCGCTGGTGCAGAGTTCATAGTTGCATACAATACAGGAGATCACAGTTTTGAAGTCTAGCACAGATTAAAAACCACAGATGTACCATTTATATAAGACACACACTGATTGTCTCTTAAAAACTACATATTGACTCCTTATGAACATTATCTTTTTTTTTTTTTAATCTTTAAATAAAGTAGTGCAGCTAGGACAATCAGTCACACAACCCACACAGCCCTGAACCAAGTTCTCCGGGTGCCAACTTGAGCAAGTTGGGCATGAAACAGTTGGATGAGCTCGAGAGCGAGAGAGAAAGAAAGAGGGAGGGAGAAAAGGAGGGAGAAAAAGAGAGATGTTGTCCATTCCGAATATTTTAACCGAGGGTTGGCTAACACATTGGAAACCTCTGGGTGAAGGATCTTTCCACGCACACACAAAAAAAGAAATAAAAATCTAGACTTTTTTTTTTACTTTTTTTTTTTTTTTAAACTGGCCCATAGGTAGGACGATCTCCTACCTCTTCCAAACAAAGAAACCCAACAATTGCCTAAAACTAGAAAGAACACAGATGGGTCTGTCTGTTTTCTGCTCACTAGATGATCTGTCCGTTTAAGGCCTTCCTTCTCCGTTTTTCCTCTTTATTATTCCTTTTCCAGAGTGTCTGAGCAGGAGATGAATCTGAACAGGATCATACCAACACTGTCCCCCTCTTGTTGCTGTTGGTTTTTTTGTTCATTTGTTTGTCTGTTGAGTTATTTTTCTCTTTAATTTAACCAAGACCTGACTAAAACTGGAGCGTTCAGCCCAGCTTGTTCGTTCTCATCGCAATTTCTCTCGTTATCACAAAGGTTCTTCACAAAACCTGGAACTTCCATGACGACGTCTGGTCCTTATAATCCAAGCAGTCAGCATTGAAGTTTAACTTCCAGGAGGCAGTTTGGTCTTTATAATCCAAGCAATCGGTGGTGGAGTTAAAGCCCAAACTGGAGGCTCCATAGCCCTGGGTGGAGAGGGAGGCTGGAGACTGATTGAGGTGGCTGGTGACCGCGTTGGCACCCATGGGACTCAGGGTGGCCCCTGGTCCAGGAAGCTGGTGGTGCATAGGGGTCAAGTAAGATCCACAGTCCATCCCTCCGAAATAGGAGGTTGAGCCAGCATATCCTTGGCTGTAGCCCGATGCTTGGGTGTAGGTCATAGGATAGGATCTCTGCATGCAGGAGGAAGAGGTGGACAGGGGGTCTGAGAGCGGGGAGATGGATGCTGGGCTCCAGATGGACACAGGCGCACTGCTGCTGGAAATGGTGGGGACCGAGGTGCTGGATGGGGGAGTGAACTGCCCGCTGGTCCCGCTCTCCGAACTCACTTCCCGGGCCGGCGAATTCTTCTTTTTAGCTGGCCGTACCTTGTTCTGGCCCCCATTCTGCTGCTGCTGCTGCTGCTGCCGGCACTTGGCTCGGCGGTTTTTAAACCATACCTTCAGACCGAAAGACAGCGAGGGAGAGAAAAAGGCTGATGTTAGGGATGCACGGGCAAACCCAAGGAGGGAAAGAGATGGTGGTGGGGAGACATCATCAGGGAGGGGGCACTAAAAGGGCTCCCCACGTGCGGAGGGTTGCAGGCTGCTACAAAGAAAAGCTCCCAGACTCCCCCTCCTTGAGATCATTAGCAGCAATAACAAGTGGAAATGGGCAAATCAAACTGCTTAATAAAGTCACTTTTGGGCAAAAGGCGGGGGGAAGCGCTACCTATTTGCTGTTTGCCAGCTGGGGACCCCCAGGAATCACTGTTTAGGTCCTATTGAAGTCAAGCCCTTAATTAGAAACAATAGAGCATCAGAAAGGGAGGGAACAATCAGGGAAACAGGCAAGGGTTGAGGAGGTGGGGTTAAGGTGTCCCATTTACCCTCTAAATAGGCTCTCTGCTCTCCCACCCCACCCTACTCCAGCCAGGGTTGACCACCCAACCCATCTCACCCTCTCTTAGCAGGGACCAAGGGGGCTGGCTCTAGGGGAGAGGGGTGCTGGGGAGGTTTCGTGGGGAGAAGGCGAGGGTTTGGCATGGGGGGGTCCCAGTCCCAGGTGGCTACGATCTGCTGGGGCACCATGCAGTCTCAGGAAGCCTCACAGGGAGGCAAGCGGGAGGGATGGCTTTGGAACTGCCCTGCCCAGGCTGCAGGGGTGTCCTGAATCCTCCTGCTCTGCCAGCAGCACCTCCAAAATGCTGTCGGGATTGGGCCCCTGCAAGCTGCTTGCAGAGGAGACACAGCCCAGCCCCAGGGAGAGGGTTTCCCCCCGCCACGGCATCCACTCTCTCATCGAAGTCCCTTCAAAAGGAGAGGAAGCCCCCAGTCTATACTGGTGTGAAAGGGGATCCCGGTCTGGCCCTGCTCCAGGGATGCCGTGATCTCTGGGGAAGGAGCGATCCTTTACGGCTTCCACAGGGGCCCCAAACGCCTGCAGGACGAACTGGAATTTGGCACCCGGGGCAAGGTGCCGTGCAGAGATTGGGGATGCTGGGGAGTCCTTTACGGCTTAGAGGGACCGAGAGGACTGGGGAGTGGTGTGGGGGGCTAAGGAGCTGGGAGCTGCATGAATCCCCCCTCCAATGCACAGGGAGGAAGGAGCAAGGGGCACACTCCAATCATGGGGAGGGCCAGCTGCCACTCCATCGCCCCCTTACACCCTCACCCATCTATGAGCCTCCTTCGTCTCACAGGATCTAGATACTGCTCCAGGGCTGACCCCATCCCCTATGACAGCCCCCTCACCTCCCTGCCAGCCCAAACTCCCCATGCTGGGCTGGAGGTGGGGGGCAGGCAGGGCTCTGCGGGGCCACCCCGCTTCGTACCTGCACTCTGGACTCGGGCAGGTTGATTTTCAGCGCCACCTCCTCCCGCATGAAGATGTCGGGGTAGCGGGTCTTGGCGAAAAGGGCCTCCAGCACGTCCAGCTGCGCCCGGGTGAAGGTCGTGCGCTCCCGCCGCTGCTTTCGCGGGGTGGCTGCGAAAGGAGCCAGAGGCCCTGGCTGTCAGTCAGCGGCCCCTCAGCCCCCTGTGTCCCCTCCAGCCCCCTACCCAGAGGGGCACCCCCGTTCCTCCCTCTTCTCCTGGGCGACCCGTATCCCCATCCTCAGCCACCACCGTGCCGCAGTTCCACCTCCGATGCCTCTTCCCCATCTCGCCCGGATGGGTCTGGAGCATCTGCCCCCCTCTCCAGCAGGAGCGAGTCCCCTCTTTGCAGACCCTTCCCCGGATAAAAAGTTGAGAGTGAGCATGAAGGGAGAAAGAAGGGGCCCCGCGCCCCCCACCCCCCACCCGCCCCAGCCATCACGGTCCCTGGGTACGTTGTGCCTCCACAAGCCCGGCGGCTTCTCCTCCGTGGGGCAAAAAAAAGGCGGGGCGGGGGAGAGGGAAGAAAAACGTGGCTTACCGGGATAACCGACGGACGGATGCAATAAATCCATGCCCGAGGTTGTGAGACTCAGGCCATTGACTGCATAAGGTGGTTGCTTAAGATAAGACATCATGCTAAAGTTGTGGCGGGGAGGAGAGTTGGCCGAAATCCGGGCGAGGGGGAGCCGGCCGAGCGCCCTGCCTGCCCCGGGAGCTGCCGGGGGGTGCCGTCGGGCGGGGGGGGCCGCCAGGTGCCTGCGGAGGCGAGAGAGGACGGGGAAGGGGGGGTCAGGCCAGCTCGCTGCCCCCCCCCTCCCCCCAGCTTTTATCCCCGCCGCCTTCCCCCGTCAATCCTCCAGCTCGTAAAGCCGGACCCCGGCCGGATTTGGGAGCTGGGAGAGACTGACTAGATAAACGCATCTCTCCCAAAAAAGGGCGAGGAGGGGAGGGAGGGGAGCACATCCCAGCCAGTAATTACTACCCGAACAAAACCCCCCCATGCCTTCAACTGCCCGCATTGTACGGCAGCCCGGGGCATTTGCATAGGATTCCCGGCCGGGCACCGGCTAATTGTCTCAAGCAAAACTTGATTGGGGCCATTGGCAGACACAAAGAACCCCTCGGCTAAATAAATAATGCAGATAACAAAGCCCAAGGGTGAGAAACAAAGAAACAATTCAAGAAACCTATCTCTCCCCTAGTCTCTTGCAAGGACTTTAATTATCCCAGGTTTGGGCAACATTCAAACCTTTACCCCCCCCTCCCCTCTCCCCTTCCCCCCGACGTTGCTGCATTTCAGAGCTCAAATGCCCGCTCGAGAAGAGACAAACTTTTCTGCTCTACCGCCATCAGTCCACGTCTGCAGTAATTTCCACCGGCCATTTGCACCTAATTAGTACTCCGGGTAATTAGATTTGGAGGCAAGTAACAGATTTATTAGGCTTTCAAGAAACTCTTGATGACGGAGCTGAAGCTAAACAAACACCCCGGTGGTGCGCGGCCCCGGGACGGCCCCGGCGGCTCCCCCGGGCCGGGCTCCGGCTCCGGCTCCCCCGGGCCCCGCTCACCGCCCCGGGGCCGTGCTCTCCGCAGCGGGGGGTGAGGGGGACCCAAACACACACTCCGCCAAAAAATGGCCGACAAGGGGACAACCGGGGGCTCTTGAAAGGGTTAAAACTGTTTTCCCGTGAAAATATTTTTTTGGGGGGGCAATTTTTTTGGCCAAAATCTCTCCCTTCCCTCCATTCCTGGTACCCATCGGAAAAACGAACTCCAGCACAACTTTTTTTTCCCCAAACACCCCAAAACTCCGTGTTTCGGTTAACAAGCGCACACGGGAGCAGAGCCGCCGCTCCGGGAGGGCTGCGCGCTGCCTGGGGGCTCCAGCGGGACCCCCGGCCCAGGCGCACCCCCCGTCCGTTTCTCTTCTCCGCGGAGCGGAGTTTCCTCTTTTCCCCTCGGGGAAGCGCTTGGCCGCCCTCAAACGTCCTGGGCGGCGGAGCGGGTGCGCATCTAGCGCAGGGAGCGCAAGGTCGGGCCCCGCTTTTAACATTCCCCCCGCGGGGGGAGGCTTCAGCGAGGGGGGAGTCCCGCTACGCGCCGCCGTCGGAGCAGCCTCGGCCGCCAATTTGTTCCAGCGCAAAATAAGCGGGAGAGTAAAACTGGTTTTGCTGCCCGCTTAAAAACGAGCAAACAAATAGACAAAATAAAACACAAGCCCAACATTTCCCCTTCCCCCCCAAAAAAAAAAAAAAACAAAACCAACCACACCAAAAAAACACCCGATCATAAACAACCAAAAACAACAAAAAAGCCCAAAACCAACAAAAAACAACGCCAAACCTCCGTTCCGTTAAACTCGGCGGCATCACGCCGAGGCACCAGCCCGGCGCGGCCGCCCGCGGAGCCGCTTGGCCGCGGCCGCGCAGCCCGGGGCCGCCCCGCAGCCCGCGGAGCAACGGCTCCGCTCCGCAATCTGTCACCTTTTCCCCTCCTCCCCCCCGCTCCGCAAAGATCCCGGCTACCAGTTGCTCTGCCCTCGCTCAATAATAATTACCCCGTCCGAGAATTAATTATAATAAATGTTTTCTTGATAAACTAACGAGATAATCCGGGCGGCACACGCTCCCTAATTACGGGCCACCGGCCCCAGCTCCGCTGATGGCCCCGGCTGATTAATGCAAGGCAGCGATCCGCGGCCGTGCGCGCAGGCTGCGGTCTGCCCTTGGCCGCGCTGCGGGGGGACGCGGGCGGCTGGGGGGGCTTCGCCGGGCCGCGGAGCAGCGCGGAAAGGCTCCCGAGGAGGCAGGGGGGGAAGGTGCCGAGATAGAAAAGGGAATTTGTTTTGTTTTCTTTTGCAAACGAGAGCTCGGTTCCCTGCCCGCACCGGGCTCCACCGCATTTCTTAGGTTATTTTTTTATTGTATTCTCCCTCCCGGAGGGAGGGTGTGGGTTGATATTCCCCAACACGGGAATTTTCGCACCGGGGATGGACCCACCACTGGCTCTGTCGCTGCGCAGCCCCCCGCGCTTCGCCCTCCAAACCTGCGCGCAGCTGCAAGGCCGCCGGCCCCTGGCGCGGGCAAACGACAGGGGCGGCCGGGAGCAGCGGGGCCGGGCCGGCGGGCAGCGACCTCGGCCGCGAAGCAGCCTGACCCATCGCTGCCTCCTCACCGCCAGCCGGTCCCATGGTTTAACTGCTTTTTTTCCCCTTTCTCCATTTTTTTTTTTTTTGTTAACCTGGAGTTGCATTTTTTCAAAAGAAATAAATAATAAAGCTCAACTTCTCGGAGCAGCCGAAAGCTGAATAAATCTCTGCAGCGAAGGAGATTTTTAGGTCTAAAGAAACTTGTGCCAGTGCACAAGGACTTTCCCGACTTTCTCTTTGTCAGCGCGGTGCAATTTAGAGCAGGGAGGCCGGGGTGCGGAGCAATGCGCGTTATACACGGGCGGCGTCTGTGGGAAGAGCTTTCCCACAGCTTTAAAAAAATAATAACAATAAGATAAGGGAGGTGGGAAACAGCCCCAGTCCCTCTCCGACCTGGATGCCATTCTCGCGATCCATTTCACCCTCACCGAGCCATGAAGCTCCGGCCCCAGACGCCTGGAAGCTTTCTCTCCCTGCGCTTTCCAGCCTGGTTCCCTTTGCAAAATTACTTTGCTGAGTCCCTGCATGGAGAGGGGAGGGGGGGAGTGGCAGGCAGGAGCCGAGAGAAGGAAGAAATTTCTTCCCGGTTATTTCTTATTTTAAAAGTCCACCTCAGGGCCAGGGAATAACTGAAGGCCTAAGGATCAGGCCGGAAAAAAAAAAAAAATCATGTACCCAACGAAACCGCGGTGAAGGACCGCGCCTGCCTGCGGAGGAGCGAGCGGACTCCGCGCCCGCCCACGGGAGACGGCCCGGCCGCGGCGGCGGGGCACGGCGGGCAGGGGAGGCAGCGGGCACCGCGGCCCCGCTTCTCGGGTTTGGCCCTTCGCCTTTTCATCCACCAGCTCCCGGTCCCCGCCGAGGGCCGAGCGGCCGCCGCTGCCCCAGGCCCGGGGCCGCCTCCCTCCTCCGCCCGGCCTGGCCCGGCCTCCCCGGGCAGCCCCGCATCTCCTCCGGGGAGCCGCCCGCTCCCCGCCGCCAGCACCGTGCCCCCCCGCTCGCTGCACACATACTCTGTTTAAACCAAAAACATTTTACAAAAGAATTAATTTCCACCCCCCTTCCCCTGTGTTTCTGCCCGCCGAGCAATGCCCCAGGAAAGATGAAGCGAGCGGGTCTGACTTACCTGCGAGCCTCGCCGGAGCTGGACGGGGCTGGGGGCGAGGGGCGAGACCTGCCGCCCGGATCCTCGCCAAATTCGGGGGTCGGGCTGAGCTGGGAGAGAAAGCACAAAGCGGGAGGTTAGAGAGCTCGCCGCATGCACATGCCCACGACATCGGAAAGGGGGCGGGGGGGGGGGGTGTAGAAAAAAAAATGTTTGAAAAAGAAGAATAAATGGGGGAGAAAGGGGAGGGGACGGTGCAGGAGAGGGATGCGGGGATGCTCGGGGTCTGGGCTCGGTACATACAGAGCTGGCCGGTGCCGGAGCTGGTCAAGTGATTTTATTTTTAATAATAGTGGCAGGGTGCGTTGGAGCTGAGGTCTCTACCTCTCTCGGGGAGCTTTGCTGAGAAAGCGCCTCTCTGGCAACTTTTTGACGCAAACTCTCCAACCAATGGCAGGGAGAGAGTGATTGACACATCTAAGCCAGGGGGGAAATAATAAAAACACACAACAGGGGGAGGAAAAAACAGGCCGCTGCTGTACCGGGGGGACAATCAAGCGAGAATAACAGCCACCGAAATGACACGAGAATATACATTAAAAGAACCTGCTCGGTTTTAAAAATATACATTATGGAGCGGAGCGGATGAAGTCATTGTACAAATTAATGTGATGGACAGCGGCGATGGCGTTAGTGTATTGCCCGGGGGGAGGGGGGGTGTGCAAAAAGCTGTGTGTGCTGGATAATAATAACAACAGCAAAATATATTAAAATATATAAGTAAATATTTGGGCAGGGGGGGACGCGGAGCCTGCCAAGAACCCTTGGCTGAGCAGCACGAAACTGGGAGAGAGGAAACCCGCGGGAGCAAAGCGACATCCCCCCCGGGACAGCGGGGAGCGGGGTGCCGGGGTGCCCCCAGCTCCGGGTCCCCCCACTGCACCCGCGGAGCGGCCCGCACCCTCCGTCCCACCTCCCGGGGCTCAAGTGTCCCCGGGGCGAGGGGAATTGGGTCACCTGGGGGGGTTATGCGTTTTTTTTATTATTCTTTTTAAGATATATATGTGGTTGGTGGTGTAGAATGGGACTTAGCGGCGCCGCGTTGGATTTGCAGATACGGGCATGGACGTGTTTTAATAGAAACCAGCTCGGTGTAGCGAATGGGTGGGGAGGGCCGGGGGGGTCCCCGACGCCGAGCAGAGCCCAGCCGGGCGCAGCGGGCATGGGCACCGGGACGCGCCTCCCGCACCGCCCGTCCCCGTTCAACTTCTCCCGGGTCAAAGAAACCCGAAAATAAAGCGTTGCCGAAAGGCAGGAGGACGGAGACGGCTGAGGTGGGAGGGAGGGAGCACTCACACACTTTCCTCACTTCTGACAATAGGGGAAAAAAATGCAGCGGCTCGATCATTTTAATGGGGTGACCTATGTTAATGAAGTTATAGCAATTAATTCGCCTCTTTGTGGCTCTCTCTGAGCCTGGCTGCGTGCAATCCAACGTGGTTGTCCTTGGACTTTAGCGCAATCCCGAGCGCGGTCGGTGCAGCCGGGGCTGGCGGTTTGCAGGAGCAGGTTTGGGATGCTCGGGGCTGGGCTGGGTGCTTGGGTGTTGTGGGTTGTGGGGTTTGTTGTTTTGGGTTGGGTTTTTTTTTTTTTCTTTTTCTCTTTCCTTCCAGAGAGAAGGAGGAAGGAGGGGGCAGAAGAGAAGGAGGGAGGGGAGAGGAGGGGAAATTAAACAAACAAACAAACAAACGAAATAACCCCTTGCACAAAAGCAGCCGCAGCCCTGCCCGCCGGAGCCGCTCCCACTTTGGCCGCTTTTTTTTTTCTTTTTTTCGCCAGGCGACTTCGCGGAAAGTTGGTACCCGGGTACCCCCGGTCGGGACCCCCCCAGGACCCCCAGGCCTTGTAGTCCTTGGAGTTGTGGTGCTTTTTTTGTTTTGTTGTCGTCCGTCCCCCGTCCTCCCCCGAACCGTGAGACTCATTTGGGGGACTTTTTGTTGTTTTGTTTGGTTTAGTTGAGGGGGTTTGGGGGCTTAGCGAGGGGCGGCTGCAGCCCCCCATCCCTTTGCAACACGTCCCCCCCCCCGTCTTCCCGCAACCTTTGCGCAGACACCAGCGCAAATCCTTCCCTTTCACCTCCCCGCGTGTCGGCACGGCCACGCCACCCCTCAGCCTCTCCTTTAGCAGAGCACCAGTAATAAATATCCCGATTGAACCCTTCCCCCCCCTACCCCCACCCCCCGCCTTTGCCATAGTCTCCCGCCCCCACATATTATTTAATAACCTTAATCCACCTTGGAAGAATGAGAGAGATAATTCGTCCCCGTGTATCCTGACCAGGAGGGTATTTTCGAAATCGATTAAAAATAAAAGGGGAAAAAAAAAAAAAAGAAAGAAAGAAATGGGTGTTCGGGGGCTGGAGGAAGCCGGGCTGTGTCAGAGGAGGGCTTAGCAAAGCAGAGAAATAAAATTCAGTGCCTGAAGAAAGTAGCTGGGAGAGCAGGTTTGGAAGCGCAGCCCTCGCAGTCCAGCCGGGCTGACAGCCCTGCCTGCAGCTGCCCGCGCTGCCTGGCCGTGGGGCAGTGGGCAGGCAGCGCTCTGCCCTGCCTGCAGCCTGCCAGAGGCAGCAGGGACATCCCAGGCTTTCCCTCTGCCCCCCCCCGGCCTGAGAAGTTGGGAATAATTCACGCGGCCAATAAAACAAGTGGCGGAGATGGACAGTGTTACTTAAATAAACAAGGGTCTCTTTAAAATTCTCATCCACTTCAGATGTCTAAAGTAAGATTGTGATGATTTTGTCACGGTTTGGTAAATTTACCCCTTTAAGAGGCTTTCATAAATCCCAGAACACACCTTCAGCCAGATTTGAATATAGATTTAGGTTTTAAAACCCAGAAGCTGGGAACACCGCTTTATCAAAGAGAATTTCCCTTTAGCTTAGCAATGTGTCGGAATGGCTCTTGCAAAGATTGGATCTGAGAGGGGGAAAAAGGGGGAACCTTCTTTCCTGGAGCAATCCTGCACACACTTTGCAGCTGCCTCTGCCTTCAGCCTTCTGCAGCTCGGGGAAAAGTCGCCAAAAAAAAAAATTAATAAGAATTGTTGCAGCTGTAGGAACTTGGGGTTTTTTTTATTATTGTTTTAATTTTTTTTTAACTTTCCAATCTCTTCTGGTCCACTTGGAAAGCGTTTCAGAGCAGGTACAGTCCCAGAGAGCCAGACTAGCTGGGGCTAACGGGGAGTGAGTGGAGATGTGTGATTTTCTGCCCTCTAAGAACTTTGTGCTCAGAGAAACAAAATCTGCTTCTGGGATGAAAAGAAACTGTAACTTCTGCTTCTCAGTAAGTTCTCCAACTTTCCGATGCCAATCGCGTTACAGAGCCATTTTCTCTCTCTGTGTAGCTGTTTCTTCTCTCTTCTCTTTCTCCCTCTTTACTTCTTCCTCTGATTTAATTTCCGACTCTTCTTACTAACGCGACCGTTTCGCGAGTGGTTTTATTGCCGTGTGTATCGCTCACCAGGCTGATCGCGCTCAGCTGCTGCCCTTGGTTATTATGACCGGGTGGGGGGGGGGATAAAATAAAAAAAAAAAATTATTCAGGTCGGGTGAAAGTTAAGGAAGGAAGCAACCCCAGCCCCCCACCCCTCCCAAAGAACCGATTTATAATTTGTCATCTTTGTATCTCTGATCGGCTCCGGAAAGCGATGCATGCTACGCACTTTTAAGCTTTTCCCTCATCGGATTTGTGTCTAGTTAAAATATTCCAGACTTTCATTGAAGTTTATCTGCAATTCAATTGCGGGTTGTTTTTTTTTTAGGGTTTGCCTTTTTTTTTTTTTTTTTTTTGAGTTCGACAGTCCCCCTCACCCCAATATCTCCCTTTTGGGGGTGTAACGCCAGAGATACTGGCAAAGCTGTATCATTTGGAGAAAGGGTCGGATTCGTTTTAAAACGCCGGAATGATAAAAAAAAAAAAAATCCCCCTCCTTTTCCAAGCGTCTGGGAGGGGAATGGCAGACCCGTCACCTCCTTTGGGGAAGGAAAAAAAAAAAATAAGGCAGCATCTTCGCCTAAATGAAACCAAGTTTCATAATTGGGATGGAGGGGGCCCGGGGCAGGGGGAGAGGAGAGGATGTTGGAGGCACTTAGGGGCGATCTGCAATTTGCCCAGCTCATCTGGGAGCCAAACAAGTCCTAAAAATGCTATCCCGAGCGCAGAGAAAGTGAGGTCAGGGCTTGCACCTGAGCGAAAGTCTTATGTGCACCGGCGGGGGTGGGGTGGGGGGCTCTATGTGTGTGTGTGTCTTACCCCCTCCAAAAAAAAAATAATATCCCAAACCAACTTAAACAGAGAAATAATTCAACAGCATTGAATTAAAAAAAAAAAAAAAGTCTTTGGGGGAGGCGGTGCGTGGGGGGGCTCACGCGTGGGGGCCGGTGCGGGGCGTCCCCGGGGGCCGGTGCGGGAGGCTGGGGAAGGGGTGTGTGTCTGTGAGTGAGTGTGTGTGTGTGTGTGTGTGTGTGTGTTGATGAAAGGCGCTAATACTGCCAGTTTACATAATTTTTCTCTCCAGGCCATGAAGTTACCTTGATGAGCAGCTTTCTGCAGCAATCAGATTATAGCTCCCAACCCAGATATTAAAATAACGGTTACAGTCCCATATCTTGCGTGTTGGCAAACTTGGGAGAAATGAAGGGGTCGGGGGGAGGGGGGGGGGGGAGGGAGAGAAAGAGCCAGAAAAGGGGTTTTGTAAGAAAGAAGAAAAGAAAACCGCAGAGAAGCTTTAAACTAGTCTTTCGTTTGTAACCTTTTACAACCTTTATTTCCCGTATATGAAAAGCTCCTTTTATCGAGACCCAGAAAGAACTTTTATTTTTTTTTCCTCCCTTTGGATTTTTAATTAGAGCCCATCAATTGCAGCCATATATATAGGAATCGATATAAAGTAATCCGTGGAGATGGGCTAAGGTTTTAATCGAAAATCTTCTTTGCCATTCTTTGCAGATCTTCTTTAGCCGCTGGCTGGTGGAGAAACAAATGTTCATTACAAAAATACCCCCCAAACCCCCAAAGCACACACACCTCCAACCAAACAAAGCCACAACGCAGAAAGCTTGCAAAAGATCAGAAACCAACTGTTGTTACTATGTGAATAAGAAATTACTCTTATGCTTAACTTCATTCTCCCTTGCGGGCAGTTATTTTTCATATTGGGAACTTTAGAACTAGCTCCGAAGACTACAGCTAATTTTTCCTTTCTTAAATTGCATATGGGTGATGGTGTTTTCCATGCAGGAAGGGTCTGGCTTGTGTGCCCGCGAGTGTCTGTGTGTCCGGTAACAAAGATCCCACAAGTACAACGCTGCGGTGAAATGCAGACACCGTCCCTTTGCAGCTTCTCAGGCTCACAAATATAGCACTTTTTTTTTTTTTTCCCCGCCCCCTACAGTCTTTGGAGTTTTTTTCCCTTTTTTTTTTTTTCCCCAAGTGTTTTATATTATGTAAAATTTAATTCTTTGCTTTCACACGATGAAGTATTTCTTTTCCAATGTAAAAAGAAAGGAGGAAAAATCCCAACTCCAAAGCTCCCCCAACCTTCCTCCTTTCTAAAGAACTAGGGCTGTTTTTCTCCAGGGGAAGGAGGGGAGTGGAAGCTAAATATTAAACAATGCAGGCAGCTTCGGGTTTATTTTGGTAAATTAATTGTGAGACTATTCTGGCTCCTGTGTGTTTCTGCATGATTAAACTGTGCTATTTGTTCCCCAAAGCTGCACATTAGCAGAAAGTGCAAGTCTATTTTAAAGCATCATCCTCAGGTTTAATGTAAGCAAACTAGGCTGAGTGAAAAGTTTACCCGAGTAATTGCAGCTAAGAGTGGACTGTAGTTGTTTTAATCATTATTTTCTATCTGATAAGTGCGTTTTAAAGAATGGATACTGCATTTTTTTAATCTGAAGGAAGCGAATCTGCCTGTATTTGTACCCCAACCTCACGTCTTATCTGTATGAAATTTCAATTTATTTAAAAGCCTGGTATTTAATACACTACACGGGCCACATTTAGTTTAGACAAACCCCCTCTTGTACTTTCTCCGTAATCACGCCTAATGAAAACGTGGGATTTTTCCATTATTAAAAAAAAAAAAAAAGTGAAAATATAATGCATCTTCATTAGGAAAATTGACTGCTGTGCTCAAGACAGTTCTTAATTGAAAAGGCAACCTATTTTAATGGTGTGGTTGAGGAGAAGATTACATACTTTATCCAAACACAAAGACAATTAATAATGAGGACCAGGCTGCTGCCATTAACTCTAATGTAGTTACATCAATGTCAATGGAAGTGCTCGTACCTGAGAGGTGATGGGGCTGCACCCCGCGTCCCCCTCCGCCCTGCCCGGGCACAGCTCATCCCCTCCTCCAGCAGCAGCAGCAGCACCCGGGCATCGCCGCCGTCTCCCCCGCTCCACCGATAAACCCAGCAGCACCGTCCCCGCCGCTTTGCCCCCCGCCCCCCCTTATTATTATTATTATTTAATATTTTTTTGTAATGGCAGCACAACCCCAAGAAGTTGTGCAAATAGGGCTCGCCCCCGCCGCCTGGTTTAAAGGGACTTTTAAGAGCTGCCTAATTCAGGATATTTAAGAGCATGACAATGCGGAGTGGTGGTAGCGGTTAAGCTGCAGTTTGCAAACGAATCCGTGCCCCACAGCCAAGGGAAAAGTCCTTTCCCCCCCGCTCATTTCCAGCGCTGCCAAGCGCCAGCGTTCGCCTGAGCGACGCCTTCGCTTAAGGCATTTCTTTGGGCTTGGGGGGAAAAAAAAAAATTAAACTTTCATTTGCTCAATTTGCTGATAACGTGTATTTATGCCGAGCGTTGGTGGCTGAGGGTTTGCTCTGTATTTTTATTTTTATTTTTTTTCCCCTAGGAGGGACGGCTCGGTAAAACCCCGTGCGCTCGGGGCCGGGCGGTGTTTCCGCGCCTGCGGAGCGGGCCGGAGGGGGGTCGCGGAGCAGTGCCGAGCGGTGCGCGCCCTTCCCCGAGTTAAAAGTCCTACTCAAACCCCCTTCCTGGAAGCGAAGTTGCTTTGATAATTAGAAATAAAATAATTAAACTAGAGCAGCGCAATTTCTCCCTAAAAAAAAAGAAAAGAAAAGAAAATCTAATTAATATATATATACGATAACCGCGCAAACTGCTCCCCCAGCCAGCGCCGGCCCCGCGGGCACCCTTCGGGCGGGCGATGCGCCGGGCGGGGGGTGCACCGGGCGGGGGGCACCCCCCAGCCTGCAAAAGCCGAGCCGGTGACTTGGGGGGCTCAGGGTCGGCTGTGGTGGTTTTTTGAGGGGGTGGTGTCAGGGTCGGCTGTGGTTTGGGGGGGGTTCCCAGCCGGAGTCCCGCACCCCCGCCCGGCCGGGGCGGAGCGGAGCGGAGCGGAGCGGAGCGGGGGGTCCCTGTCAGCCGCCTCCCGTGGGTGCAAATGGCCTTTCGGGATGTTCCGCGCGCGCTGCCCGCGGTCCCGCCCGGGCTGGCACCGGAGACAATGTGGCCGCTCGCTGCCCGGCGGGGCGGGCTCCCGCGCCCCCTCCCCGGGGCCGACAGCTCCGGCGGCCCCCGGGCCTAATCCCGGCCGGGCCCCCCTCCTCCGGCAGCCTTTCATCTCCGCCGGGAGGAGGAGAAGGAAGGGGGGGGGGGCCGGCGGCCCCGGTGCCGGTGCCCAGCGGCGCGGGCTGCCCGCCCCAGGCTCGGTCCCGCCGGGCGGCCGCCCCTCCCCGCCCCGGCCCTCCCCCGCCGCCGCCGCAGCTGCCGCCGCCGCCGCCCCCCGGGGAGGGCAGGGGGGCCGGGCGGCCCCGCACCGGGCACGGCGGCTCCCCGGGGGGGCGGGCGGTGCTCGGCCTCTCTCAGGGACGGACAGGCGGCCAGGGCTGTGCCCAGCGTCCCCTCAGGGACAGGCAGAGCTGGCAGTGCCCGGCTTCCCCTCACAGACAGACAGACAGACAGACAGACAGACAGACAGACAGACAGACAGACAGACAGACAGACAGACAGACAGACAGACAGGGCTGGGCCCAGCATCCCCTCATAGACAGACAGACAGACAGACAGGGCTGTGCCCAGCATCCCTTCACAGACAGACAGACAGACAGACAGACAGGGCTGTGCCCAGCATCCCTTCACAGACAGACAGACAGACAGACAGACAGACAGACAGACAGACAGACAGACAGACAGACAGGGCTGTGCCCAGCATCCCTTCACAGACAGACAGACAGACAGACAGACAGACAGACAGACAGACAGACAGACAGACAGGGCTGTGCCCAGCATCCCTTCACAGACAGACAGACAGACAGACAGACGACAGACAGACAGACAGACAGACAGACAGACAGACAGACAGACAGAGACAGGGCTGTGCCCAGCATCCCTTCACAGACAGACAGACAGACAGACAGACAAACAGACAGGGTTGTGCCCAGCATCCCCTCACAGACAGACAGATGGACAGGGTTGTGCCCAGCATCCCCTCAGACATGGCAGCGTGTGGTTGCTCTCCCAGACAGACCGACAGACATGAGAGTGTCCAGCCTCCCCTCTCAGACAAACAGATGTGATGGTAGGATGGGGAGAGCTGTGCCCATCTGTAGCTCTCAGACAGACAGACAGACGTGGAGGTTGGATGGGCAGAGCAGTGCCCATCCATCTCTCCTGGGCAGACAGATGGACGGACAGCTGTGGCCTACCAGCCCACACAGAGGAGAGCTGCTCAGGCTGGGTCCACCCTGGCAAGCAGAGCTGGGGGCAGCCCAGGTAGGGTCAGGCTAATCCCTGGGCAGACAGACAGACAGACAGACAGGGATGTGCCAGGGGATGCCCCATGAAATCCCGGGCAGAGCAGGTGGAGCACAGCTAATCCTCAGGCAGAGGCAGCTGTGGCTGGTGCGGGCAAGCAGGGCTGGCTCTGGCAGAGCCCTGGGTCAGGCCAGAAACACCTGGCCACCTTCAACTGGTTGTTGGACAAACAGACCCAACACCACCCAGCCGGGTTGCTGCTGGGGGAGGTAGAGCCCAAGTGGGTCCTGCAGGCAGAGAGGAGTTAATGGGTCTGAGGCTGTCATGGTGGGGGATTTTCTACCTGTGGAAAAAAATAAGGCTGTAATTTCCTTCCCTGTACAGGCAGGGAGAGGCAGAGCGGTGGGGTCCAAACTGGCTGTGGCCTTTAGGAACTACCCTAACATCCGCAATCGGAGATAAAAAGAAAGTTCCTGCTGGTTCCCTTCCAGACAAATGAGCCTGGCCGGGTCTCTTTGCTCTTTAGCAGCATCTGCCCACCCTCTGCACCTGATTTCTTCCAGGAGCCTTTTATCTCCCTCCCCTGCCTGCTCCCAGAGCCCTGGCTGATCTGCCCGCAGGCTTAATGGTACAGGAGGATGCAGTCCCCTGGGACGCCCACCTCCTTCTTCTCATCTTCGCTCTCCGGAGCACTGCTCTTCCCGCAGCTCCCGCTCGCCCGCGCCTACTCAGATGGCTGCTTGCAAAGGGAATTTTGACGGGAGGAAGGGAGTTTGTGGAGCTTTCATTTTCCTGTCCAGAGACAGCTGTGCTAGGGGCTGTCTGTTGATTTCTCTAAAATCTGTCCCTGTAAGGGGGATGTTAATGACACACCGGTTTATGCCTGTGCCTAGGAAGCAGGAACTTGAAACAGATGTAGCAGTATTTTCCATGGAAGTGCGCCTGCCTTCTGTGTTTGTTTTTGTACGAATGGTGCAGGTAAATGTGTTATCAACAGGTTGTTGAGAAGAAAAAGCCTCCTTTCATGTGCATTCACGGATCAATGCTGCAATGAGATCTTTTGGTGAGAAGTTTCTCGGGAAAATAAATGTCTTCTGGGTGGATTTTTGTAATTTCTTAGCTGTGTCCTGCCCCCGCACACTGCTGTGGCACAGGGTTCAAATCAGTTGCCTGAACACAGTTGTCAGGAGGATCCAAGATGCCCTCGAGTCCCTGAGTTGGCCATGTAGCACTGGTGGGTCTGGCAGAGGACTTGCAGGAGATCTGTGCCCTCCTGGCTCAGTAGCTGGAGGCCAGCTGGGACACCCAGGGGCATCTCAGGTGACACTAGACACCTATATTTATGCAACAAAACAAACCACGTTTACAGTCTGAGCTGCTCTAGCCTGTGATGGTTAGTTCTTCAGCTCCTTGCTGGTGCAAGGTGACACCTTCCTTTTGCTTTTTGCATCCACAGCTGAAATGCAGGCACCTGTAAATAACACAGCCCTGCCCATGTATTTTTCCGTACTCACTGTGACCATTTCTTGGTGCCTCGTTTAGGCGGACTGGTGATGTGGCTGCCTCAATTGATGTGGTGTCTTGATTGACGTGGCAGCATTGAACACCAAGAGAGGTCTGAGTTCAGGAGGTGCTGACAACTCAATTAGTGAGAGCAGAATCTTTCTGAGGTGTCTTAGTTTGGCCACGTGAAGCATTGTTGGTGTCTGCCTGGGAAGTATTTTGTGCTGAGTCTACGGATGAGAATATCCTCCAAGCCCTGAAGTTCTTCTCTTCCTCTGTGTAAACCTAGAGTCATCAGGATGAGGTGCAGATAAGATAACAGATAAAAAATGCGGGTAGTTTATTTGAAGCTTGCTATGGTAAGGATGAGTGAGAGTGGGGCTGGCTGCAGGTTGTCTTTTGAGGAGGAGGGCCACGGCCAATGCTCTGGCTTGTCTTTCTGCTCTGGTTATCTGGCCATTGCTGGGATCAGGGTTGGTGCAAAGGCAATAGCCTGGAAGAGCAGAAACTGGCTCTTCAGCCCTGCCTGTGGCTGAGAGGAGGAGGATGGAGCTGTGATGGTGCTCGGCACAGCATACACAAGTCCTGTGTGTGGGGAGAGTCCTTGGGGCTGGTGCACGTGTGTGTGTGTGTATGTGCAGGAAGACGGAGTAGGCTGGGGCATGGATGTCCAGCTAAGACTTGCTGTGCCATGTGTCTTTTCCTCGTGTTGTCTTTGAGAAATAGGACAGGATTTTCATTTCATTTCATCAGTTCATACTCTTTAGTGAAAGATAAGAAAGCGGTAACTTCAGCCCCATTGTGTTTTGGGTTGGTTTTTTTTTTTGCGCTTTTATCCCCACTGTATTTTTCTTGTATCATACTTTGCTTTTGGACTACCTGGAGGATTTTGGACTACTGCTATAGGAACCCTACCCAAGCATGGAGCTGCGAGTAGGTTTCTACAATTCTGTATTTAAGGCATTTGTTGTGATTTAGTCTATACAGTCCATAAATCTACGCGTTTGATATCTGATGGGAAATTCAGAACAAGTTGCTGTATGTCTTTAGTCTACACAGTACAGGAAGCTGCAGGCTGTCAGCGATTTAAATGTTTTATTGAAATGCAACTTCCCAACATTTTTTGACATAAGCATTATCAAGCAATGCAAATTATAGTATAATAGTGTAATTACCCAACTCTCCTTAACTTACTGCAGTTCTTTATTGAAGAAACACTATAAAAAGGAAGAAGGCCAATTCCCTTCACATAACTAAGGATTTTTAAACCAGAGTGCATTTTTTAATAAAATACTTTATTTTCGTGCTATCCTCTTGCACTGTAGATAGTTTCAGCCTCTGTGCTTGGATTAATTGTTACAGGAGTTATTATATAAAGCCTATTAGAAAAAGAAAAAAAAAAGAACTAATATAAACACCACTGGCTGTATTTTACCCTGCACTTGTTATTCAGAAAAGCTTTTCAGTGTGAGATATATAAATTATTATCAATGAAACACAGGACTTTTAACACTCCAGATTTTGCACATGCACTAAGATCACAGATCCAAGACCATTTACTAAAGTAAATAGATGTGCAAGCTGTTTCTCAGGCAGACAAACTAATTTTGCATCCCAAGTGGGCCTTTATTTTGAGGAAAAATATTTCGGAGAGAAACAGGTCTCCTTATGCTCCCACAGAGATGCTTTTCACATTGTGGCACTAAGCCTTGGAAGTTTGTACATTTTTGCTTCAAGTATGGCCATTTTGTCAAACCTGTGCATGACTCAAAATCTTGATGAGAAAATCACCATGGAATGGAAATGGCAGAATGGTTTTGAGAGATGCAGTTGGGGACCTTAGAAAAATGTGGACAAGGATGTCGTGTATTGTGGGAAAAAAAAGGCTGACCAATAATCGGGTATCTATGGGTGAGCTGATCAGAGAACTTCATGCTGAATGAAACTCTAGTTATTGCTTTGTATATTATTAAATACTTTAATTATCATTAGTTATGAAATTAATATAGCATTTCAGGCTTCTTATTGCCTGCCTTAAAAATCCAAGGAAATAACACTCACAGCGTCTTCCAGAGAAGGAATTTCAAATGACACTTCTATAGTCCTTGATGAAGCACCATTTACATGGTTTAGAGACCCACGGAGAAACGGGCAAATGGACAACTCCACATGATGTCCCAGAGTGCTAAATTTTACTCAGGTTTAACTGAAGGATGTGTAAAAACTCATGTGGCTACACATCTGAGACAGATCAAGAGTGCAAGGTGCTCATTCCAATAGCAAGCCTCATAAGCATTTGCAAAGAGTTGCTTTTGCCCTCTGCTCACCTCATGATCCTGGACCTTGAGGAGGCTCTGCTGCACGTACAAGGCCATGCAGCTTCAAGGGCTTAATTTGGCTGCTTGCCTTAATTAGAACCAGTTGTATTTATAAAAGCAGTTCCCTCCCTGGAAACCAAAGAATTGCAAATTTATACCCTGGAAAGTTCTCCCTTTTTAAAAGATGGAAGAATATTGAGGGATCTGCCCAAATTCACTAGAGGTGGCGGAGTTCCCCACAGCCTCCCATTCTTGTTCCTCGAGAAAGCAGTGGCATCCTGAGGGAGAGATGGGCTCCTTCCTGCATATGTCCCCAGCATATAGGATAGCTTGGCTTATATGAATTAATAACCTTGAGAGTTTTCTCCTTTCACTGAAATATTTTCTTCTTCCTCTTGTGCACTAATATCACCCATGTCCTTATAGTGAAAGTAAAAAAGAGCCGGGCTGTTGGTTTCACAGGGAATATGGCATCAGTGGCTGTGGCAGTGGCACTGGATATGCCCTCCTCTCAGAGCCAGTTTTTGCCTATGCGTGTGGCTTGGGAGGGTGAAGGAGATTCCAAATTTATTGAACCAAACCAAAATACTGCAGCATGGATCAATACTTTCAAGTCTTTGTCCTGATGGAACACTTATAAATCCATCAAATGTCAGTTTGTACTTTATTTATTCTGTGTTTCCTTAATCTTATGGTAAAAACCAGTTTTTATACTTGCATTTCCTTCTTCCCCCTTCTTCTTTCTTTTCCCCCTCTTTTTTTTTCTTTTGTTTTGTTTTGTTTAAGGCAGCAAGCACTCCATGCTAAATCCTTATAAAGGCCTTAAACCACCTGGGAATGGCTCTCACTCGCAAAATCCTCCTCCTGTGATTTCCCCAAGTGGTCACCCGGCCCATAGCTGGGATTTCCCTTTTCTGCGCAGCACTGCAGACAAGCTTTCAGCCCAAACTTCTTCCTAAACCGATTCTTGTTTGGATGCTTCTTAGAAAACTCACACAGTACCAACCTATTCATCTGCTCTAGACTTGAGTTTCCAACTTTTTCTTCTTTTGAGTTGACAGAGAAGGGAGTTGTCTGGCTGATGGAAAGGTTGTTGCGTTAATCCAAAATCCTTCAGTAGAGTTTTGCACCTTATGTATGGAGCTGGGTGGATAATGAGTTTTCTTTTTGGTGACTGAGGCAGAAAACAGTCAGGATAAAAGTGGACTATACAGAACTGAAAACAGTTATTCGTTTTCTTAGATTTTACAGATAATTTAAAAACCCTTGGAAATATGGTTTTGAATCAACCACAGACATTTTGTGTAGCTGACATAAAATATTTTATTTATAGGCTGTATAATTCCTTTGAAAACTCCTTTTATTTTATTTTTGGTAAGAAAAATGCTATTTGAAAATTTTAAAAAAATATTTGGAAGAAGTAAACAATCTCAAACACTTGCATTTTCAAAATAAAGTCTTCCTTAAAAGAATATCCAAATGTATTAAGGCTTTTTTATTTTCCACATTTCACCCACACTAACAAACAGTTTTGAATGGCATGATACTCAAATTTTCAGTGAACTTACTATCTATCAAGAAATAAAATAATAGTTTAGTTCTCCCCACATGCTGTGACATCCCTTAATTCCTTAATTGCTTTAATATGAGCAGGTTTAGGTTGTGTTTATACTTTTTTTTTAAAAAAAAGTCCACTTCTGTACAAGGCTGCCATAATTGTTTCACTAGCGGGAAGTGGGTGAAGAAGAGAGGGAGCAGACATGTGTGGAGCACCATATCCCCTGCTCAGAGCTTGTCTTCGATGCTGGCATCTGGCAGCGTCCATCCCAGCACTCTAGAAATCACCACCACCTGCAGTTGTGTTGCTGACAGTGCAAGAAAGAAGACATTTACCTTCCCCAATGTGAGCTGGCAAAGCTTCTGCAAAAGGGAAAAGAATCAAAAAATCTTTTGATTAACAAGCTATTCATAAACACACAACTATGTTAAAATGTCAGGCATGTTTTTGCTAGTTCAGCATCCTGGAGGACAGCCTTAAATTCACAGGAACATCAGTTTTGGTTGTCCTTCTGCACGGGTGTGACCTGTGGGGCACTTTGGGTGTGGGCACAGGGAAACGCACTGGTTTGACTGTCAGGTCACGCTTGGAGGAGCAAGTGGAGCCTTCTAGCAGTAGGGTTTGGTACCCTCAAAGGTGTGTGTCTAAAGGAAATGTAATTGAGACAAGGACAGAGCAACCCAGATAGTCCGTCAGCAGCTTCCCCATGTGACAAACCCACGGGCAACTCCAATGCGGTCGGTGCGGCCGCCTGTTCCGCTTGCCAGAAAGCCAGATGCTGCTGCTTGGAAGAACCTCATCCACAGCTTGCTGCCGGGCTCCTGTGATTGCTGTCCAAAGAGCAGAGATGTGGTGTGCTGGGATGACTGGGAACCCAGCATCCCACTACAATTTCTCCTCCTCCTGATAATTTTATTTTAAATTAAAGATGTGGAAAAAAAAATCAAATACAAATTTTATACTTCCTCTTGAAGTAATTAAACAACTTAAAAAGCACAATAAAAGCCATTCCAGTGGAATGAAAAAGATGGTACAGAATTGTGACAGTGGGAACCGCCCTTCCATAAACCCCAAATCGCTGGATTTATTCCTCTAATTGCTGAATATCAAGATGAAACAAATATTTTCCTTCTGATGACAGTAGTTAGGACATGACCAGCTATATTGGTTAATTAACCAGTTAACATAATAAACCCATCCTGATTGTAACGGCTATAACGAATGAGCAAAAGCCTCTGCTGATCACACACTACTCCGTTCAGCAAACTACGCTGATTTTTACAGAGAATATTTTCAATGTTTTAACTTGCTGGAAAATGTTTTGAGAATAGTTTGACCTTGTGTGTCCGTAACTAGAAAGCTCTGATTTCAGCTAATGTGAAGTGACTTTTTGGCACCATAGGGATTACGGATGAGGTCTGGTAATGCAAAGTTGATTTCAAGAAAAAATATAACAACTCTCTCAAAGCAAAAGTCTATCTCCATTTTTGAAGGGATTGCATTAGGCATATCAGGTCCAATTTTGCAGCAGATGTAGAGCAGGGCTGCTCCTTTGAGTACACAGCCAAGACAGGTGGATCAGGCTTGAGGTGCCCACAGCTGCTCATCCATGGCTTCCCACGCTTTTTTACAGACCTTGCAGAGCTCGGCTACTCCCGTGACTAACTTCCTTTGCTCAGCCCTGGTTTTATTTTTAAATTGAGCTGTATTTGTTGGGAGCTTGGATAAAGGAAAGGGAAGGAAAAAACAGCAAAGTCTGCTTGTGAGGGAGACAAGCTTAATTCCATCTAAAACTATTTGCAACACAGAACTGAAATGGAAGCACAAGATAAGGCAAAATTACAGCACTCATTAGATTCTGCTGTTGTTGGGCTGCTACCTACACAGTCAGCCCAGCATCTTTCTAAGCAAGCAAGTGGTGCCATGTTGCCTGATTTTAAATAAAACCCAAGATCCTCCTCCTTCGTTATTTCCTCTGGATTGTTCAGCTCTAACAGTGCCTCTTGAAGTGCTGAACTCATTGTGAAAATGGCCAGTGTTGACTCTACCTGTTGCTTATCTCCATGTAGTAGCCTAAGAGAAAAAAGGGAGGGTGAATACAGCTCCAGCTGGGATGGGAGGATTTGGCCCAGAGAGTCTCTGAAGGAGAGAAAGCGGTGAAACTTCTAATGTTTTTGGCTGGAACAAATGTTGAGGTAGCTGTGAGAGAAAGCAGTACTCATTTTTCAACTCTCCCTGCTCTGCAGGCAGTGTGTGCTACTTGTCAGGCTGATTTCTTTGGTGCTTCAAGGTCTGCTTTCTGGAATGCAATTTTTTTGCGGGTCTCCTAAGCCAGGCTGGACTGAGCCAAGAGAGTAACTGCCTGAGGTTTCCTGGGATATTAGATCCTAAGGGATATTGCACTTAACTATTGGGTGTTTCACAGTGTCTCCTCATCCTAGCTGTGCTGGTGACCCCAGGCACACATGAAATGAAGGCAGGACAAGGATGCAAGTGTGGCACAATATTCACAGTCATGCAGTCAGTGAATTTCATGGATGCCCTATACTAGCTGAGCTGGAGGAGTCTGGGTGAGTAAAAGATATTTCTGTCCACAAGATGCCCAAGAGAGTCTGTTAACACCATCCCTGCTACTACTGCTAGAAACCCAGTGGTAGGAGAGGACCTCCCTCAAGAAGCAGTGACCTTGCATCTTTTTATAGATCTAGATTAAGTAGGGATTGTTTAACCCAAGAGTTTAGGATTTTCTGTGTTGGCAAGTCTTTGTGCTTGCGGGGTAGTAGCTGCTACAACTGTCATATCTGAGAAGCCAAGTTAACTGCAAGGAGCAGAAGCCATAGGGATACACCGATGGCATTTTATACTGTGTTCTCTGAGCCCGTTAGATGGGATCCTGGCGGTATTTCTTCTGGCCAAAGTGTTTTATAAGGAGTTAAATCAACCTGGTAACAGTCTGTGTTTCTAGTGTAGCATCCACCAACTGTACACGTTTCCTGGTTTTATGGTGCTGTATTACATCAACACCTCTTTAAATTTTATTTTTGTGGTAGTACTTCAATAGCTTATACTCCTGATTAGTCAGCACAAAAACATGAAGAATGGGAGCTGTGACCTGAAGGGGGAAGAAGAGACGCAAACATCAGTGTGGTGCAAGACAGAGCTGATTAATTTGTATTTGTTTATGATTCAGATGTGGGGTAAGAGTACTACATTTAAAAGGAAATGGCTTGTGCTTTTAATAAGGCTCTTCACTTACAGCTGTTAAAACTTTTGCATTACCCACTGCATTTTCCTGACAGTATTTTGGCTTTGTGGTCTGCTGACTTACAGACATGCATCTTCATCATTACTTAAAAAAAGAAAGTGATTGCTTTATAGCAATCTTTCTATGTATACAAAATCAATGCTATTTCCATATGCCTTTATATATTTATATATAATACAAAAGCATTTTGGTTATTAGTTTAATATGAAGAACCTCATAAAATGGTCCAAGCATCATCTGCTTTATTAGTGTCTGCTTGATAAAGCTTCCACATTCTACAGTTAGTTTGCTTCTGAGAATGTGAAGACTTTACAATATGCACTGAGATTTTGATAAAATCTCATCAAAGCCTGCTAAAAGATCTCCTTTATCTAGTTTGATTGGCTTGATTACATTGATTAATGAAACACTGGAGGATTTTATGTGATGGGATTAAATAATGCAATTAGTTTTAATAATTTTTCTAAAAAGTAGAATTAGGTAGGAACAAAAGGAAAAAAAGAGAGCAATGTTCTGTGTACAGTGTTCATGATAAGTTGTAATTCTTTGCTTTACCCTTTGGAATGGTGGCATTTCACAGACTTCAGATGCAGGAATGCTCAGGAGGAAATATAAGTGAGGAAGTTAATACTGGGGTGAATCTTAACTCTGCAGTATTTTACAGGCTGTCACTCATGCCAGTGCTAGGAAGGAGTCTTGTTGGCACCTTGAAGGCAAGTCACTGTTTTTCTGTACTGGCCACAGCTCTGGCTGTCCGCAGGAGAAGGGGGTTTCTGGGTGAGGAGAAAACATATATGACTTTGGTGGGTTAAGCACATCTAGGAACTTGCAGCAGAAGCCTGCAGTTCTATGAGACTGTGGTAGCTCCTTGACCATGCCAAAGTTTGTATAGACACACTTTGGTGGCGGTATGCAAACTCCTCAACTGAAAGCAATCGAGTTGCAATAGCTTCACCACCAAATACAACCAGTGTGGCTTGTGTCAAAGAAGAGATATTTATGGAAATCAGAAAATTAAAATTAGTATAGTCATTGTCCTCAATACTCAAAGCTAATGGCAAGCAGGTTCACAACCAATGTAAGAGGAGCCAAAAGAGACTAGAAAGATAAAATTATACCTCTTCTACTGTCTGTTCTTCAGTTTCTGCTCAGTTTATAAATTTGCAAACTGCCCCCTCTCCTAGGACACTGTGCAGGGACCTCCATGTTTCCTGTGAGGATTTCCATCCCACATGGGCTTTGAGAGAGGTACCGGAGTGTCCAGTTTGCACATTTACCTTGTACTTCAGAGTCAAGAGTGCTGGATTCTGTTCCTGGGTCTGCCCTGGACTCTCTGGTCAGTCCTGAGCAAATGCTTTAGATCTGGACTCAGGTACCCATACCGAAGATGAATATAGCTGCATGTTATCAAGACAATGAGGAACAGTTCAGCTCCATGTTTTTCCATGACTGTCAGTCCTTAGTCCCCAGTGCAATGAATGGGGAGGGGAAGTGACAATTTTAAAAACATCCTCATAGTGACCTGCCTGAGTACAGTCCTCAACTCCTCTGCATTCACTGTGCTGCAAGTTAAGAGCTGGTCTGAATTGTTTATCATTGTCTTGAACTTAAATGCTGTTGCAGGTGCTTGGGTTAGCCCTGAGAATTAGCATAGGAGGTCTAAATAGGGCTCCCCTTTTCTTTGGTTTTTTTTTTTTTTCATTTGCTTCAGCCGTACAGTAGCTAGGATAATGTTCACATGCCATTTGGGGGTTCAGTGATGTCTAATTGCCATTTGTAATTCATCCTGAAGATCTTGCAGGGAAGTGGCAATACAAATGCAGAGTGTCATTGCTGGAGATTGAGGTTTTACTGGCATTTCCTACACCTAGAATATCAATTCTAATTGCCATTTATTTTTCTTCTCATCTAGGTGTATCTCTATATCTTGTTTACTGTCACTCTGCACTAAGCTGTTACTTCAAAGCATTTGCCTTGAATAATCACAATCAGTAAACTGCATAACAGCTTTGTTAAATACACTGCCTCTTCCCTTATAGTATGGGAAGAAAAAGACAAGCAGAAGCTGTGCATTTTGAATCCAGATCTGATTTCAGAGATAGCAGGCAGCTGAAGTATGTATACCCAGGGTTTAGAGACATTTGGGACTAAATTTTTTATTTGGCATCACTTTTGTTAGGAAGCAAGCCCTTAATGAAACAGTGCCTTTGGCAGAGCTTACAGCCTCTTGGGTAAACTTGCCCTTGCAATATTGGGTGATGTGCAGAGCATAGATGTGTACCTGTGATAAATGCTTGGGAAAGACCTTGATCTTTGCCCTGGTTGCCTGGAACAAACCAGAAGCTCCCAGTTTAATCACTTACTCTGCTTGTTTCTGTCTTCATCCTTGCAGCTCATCTTGGTACCTCTCCATGCAGTGGGTCATGGAGAAGTTGCGTTTTCCATGCGCTCCATGGTTGGGTCCATGGCTTAGATAGTGTAAAAATGAACATGCTGGTTTAACCTAAATAGGATCCCCTTTCATATACTTTTTTTACAGCTTTTCTTTTGAAGTTCATAGGGTGACTCTGGATGCTTTAGCAGGGAAGGCATGAGATATTGGATTTTCTTCTGGCTTTGCTACTGGACCTTTGTGTGGCCCTAGGTACACTCCCTTCCTACCCTTGTGTGTTTAGATCTGTCACACTCTAAAATCTCCATAGTACAGTGTCTCCTACATTTGTCTCCTACATTGTGTTTATGTCATACCCAGCTCAGTGGGTCCTGGTCTGATTGGAAATTTAGTGTGGCATTGGTATTTTATCTCTGATTAGTACGCTATGCACCAACTCAGTTTACTCTTTTACTGCCAATAGTCCAAACATACGTTATGAGTCAAAGCCCAGATTGTTCAGGCTGAGATAAAATAATTGTCCTACTAAAACAAGTATCTAGATGATCTCTTCTGAAGAAAATGTTGGGCCTTTGTTGTAAGGGCTTGCAGTGAGGAGCTAAGAGTGAATGTAGGGTGTGTGGAGTAGTAAGAAGAGAGCATCTGTGTGTAGTGTGCACTGGCCAGAAAAAAGACTCAAGGTCTCCCTTCACCTACTGCTACACGTCTGGGGAAAAAAAGAAACAGGACTCAGGTGGAGAATGAATGTTTTATAGGTTCTCACCCCATACCTAAGTCATGGTCCCTGTCTGCACACCAGCCTTCTCCACAGTACAGATCCTACAACCTGCTTACACTGGGAACAAATGCTCCTACCTGTGTGTGAGCCTCTTTGGGTTTGCTATCACATTGACAGCACTGATTATCCATGGAAAAATGTGAATTCAGACACAAGGAGGCAGATACCAAAACCACAATACCTACAGAGGAGTGTGAAAATGATGTGGGCTTTTTATTTTTTATGATCAAAAGCTCTCTTAGCATCTGAAAATTTGCCTCTGTATTGCAAAAAATGTGGCTTGCAGACTGCTAGAACAGGCTGAGATCAGACTGCAAGTGTCACCCTTTTAGGTTGTCAAGGGAGTAAAATATTCATCCACTGAGGCTCTGCCATGGAGCAAATATATTAACAAAAATAAATCATATTCCTTCTAATAAAATATGAAATGGCTTGTTTGTTCTAACATATATAAGAAAACAAGGGAAACGAGACTTTACATCAACCACAAGGTATTCTTGGCTAGAAGTCTGCTAATATGCTTAAATATTTCAAGTAACAGTAAAACGGAGCCATCCAGACAAGGCAGGTCTTACACTGATCTAGAGACAGAATTTGGGGAGACAAAGAAGTAGCCAAATTAGCTCTGAAAACTTATCGTTTATGAGAGTTTTCTGAAGTCTCATCTTGAAGACTGATACGGGTATGTTTCAGGTTTCTGTTCTGTTTGTTTGGAAAAGCAGACATGGTAATAAATTGGCAAATAATCAAAAGTAGAGAGGGGACTTAACCTGGATGGGAGCTCTGGTGATTCCTGTCTAGAAGAGCGATTTCCCTCCTTCCATGTATCAGTGCTTCACATTTTCCTCACCACACAGAATTTCTTTTATCCAGGCAGATTAACATGGACTTTCAGATTGATAATTGGCACATATAGATATGAACTCCCTCTGTCTTTCCCCCCCAAAACTCAATCTCCATGTCTTCCCTTGCCAAACCCTGCATTGTTTCAATCTATGCTCAGACAGACTGTGAACCCTCCACCAAAGTTATCATGAACAACATTGCAATCTTTGGAACAAATCCAGAGCCAGTTTGAAGATAATAGGAACACTGAGTACTAAATAACACACTGACAGAAGACATGACACCATGCTGGCAGAAGACATGTGTGCATGACTTTTATAGTAACCAGGGCACTCATTGCTTGGTAGTCAGAGGACAGCAAAGTAAACTATGGAAAAAAAGGCAATTTTAAGTAACTTATTACTTTAACTGGAGAAGAGAATATGTATTACAGGAGAGAGAGAGTTGGTGTTCTTTGCAAATGGCCCTCTGTACAGGGAAGCTGGTGCTGGGTCTCCTGGGTATTTGATATTGAGGAGTCACGTGGAGATTCTCGATATACATATTGGATAGGAGTTTCTACTAAAAAGATCAGCTCAGAAAGGTAAACATTGGTGGCAATTGATAGGTTTCAGAGTCATCACATCATGGAAAGAAAACAAGACCATCTCAATTTCTTATTTAAAATATCCTTCCCGCCCCCCCCCCCCCCCCCCAATTACTAGTCTTTAATCTGTAATCTATGTGCTTCTCTATGTCCCACTTCAGAGCCACAGAAGAATATCTAAGCTATCTTTCAATGTATCAACCCAACTGAAATTTCAAGTTAAATTAATTGCCCTGGAGGGGGAAAAATTATCCATAGTATTTTCTGCAATCTGTGTCTCAACTCAGAACCCCTCAAGAGGAGCACAAGACTTCAGAGCAAGCCCTTCCCAAAGCTGATGCATTTTAGGTGCCTTCATCCTGCATGCAGACTGAGGGATTCAGCTGGAGGCAGTGGTAGGTCAGAGCCTGAGGTCACATTCTTGAATTATGGCCTGGTCACCCAATTACTTAATGATGTGCCTTCACAGGTAGAAGTTACGCCAGGGAAAAAAAATTGAAAAAAGGTGGAAGTGGTGAGCTGACCGCTCTTCTCTTATAGGAAAAGTCCTTGCACTGTGGCCAGGCTTGAAGCTGGACATTGCACAAGTACTTGACTGGATTTGAGAGAGAAAACTTGTCATCTTGCTAGACCCAGCCTAAACCAAGTGAAGGGACTTGTTTTTAGACATCCTCAATTCCAAAACTCTGCATCCTTGTTTAGCAGAGGTGCTTTGTGGTGTCAAGGAGCTCATGATGCCAATTTGATTGAGATGGAGTGGACCACACAAAAGGATCATGCACCACTGGGCATCCCTTTGCTGAAGCTGTGGAGAAGAGGAGGCTGAGTAGTGAGCACACTTCACCATCTTGTGGGATAGCTTTATCTTTTATTGCTTGTACAGGATCAAGCACTTTCACTTCACAGGAGATTACTTCTGTTTGAAGCCTTAACCATACACTGTAATGCTTAGATATAAAAAGGGCACAGAAGGCAAAGCATAGAGGAATTAAATTATGTATGCATGCAACAGAATGAACCTAGCGCAAGCCCCATGTTAGCTGTGAATATCTGTTCCACTTCATGAGAGCACTTTCCTTTATTTATCACTGTTTTCTAGTGATATCAGTGGGTTTTGTGCATACTGTCTGGAAGGGGACCGAATTCTACTGCCTTTTCTTAGGCAAAACCCCCAGTCAGGAACAAAGGCTCTGATGACAGTCAAGAAATATATCTATTCACAAGCACTCTTCACAGGTGATTGCTTATGTATTAGAGATGTAAATGATGGTTTTGTTTCAAATGAGGTAAATCTAAGATTAAACTCCCATCGAAGAGTAAATGTTCCTTTTACCTTTCATGTGTAGTAGCTTGAAAGAGCCTACACAACAATAAATTGCATTACAGAAGCTCCCACTGACACAACCATATGTTAGCAGTCTCTGTTTTGAAGGGTTACAGCTCGGCTGTAAGAATTTGCTGTGGGCTGAAATTTGGCAGTCTCTGCTCAGTAGTTAGATTTTAAAACGGAGCTACAAATGCATACCAATTCCTTGCAAGTCGTCTTGAAAAGTGCAGAAGGGGGAAAAGCCAAAGCTTGCTGAATTTAAGCCTGGCGCTTACATGACTAAGAGCTGCCGCCAACACGGCGAGATGAAAATGTGTGTGGTGGTTAACACTCAGTCAGAGCGCTTCTTCCCTTTAGGAAAATGTGAAAAAATAAGCTGCAAACCACAAGGAGGGAAAGAGCTGCCTTCTGGCACTGCGGCCTCAGCAGGTTGCAGCTCCTGAGGCTGTGGGAAGACAATGACCTGTGGTATTCGGGAACATGATCAGCTTGCAATGAGAGCCCTGCGAGAAGGGGGGGTGGTGAAGAGTGAAAGGCTGAAAGTTGAGGAGCAGACGGTGGGGTGAGGTTTTTTGTAAGTCCTGAGTCATGCTGCCTTCACATTCCCACTTCTTGGCTGTGAGGAAAATGGAAAAACTTCCTCCGGGGAGCGGCTTCCTCTGCTGCCCAACTGCGCTGGGTGGCCACAGAGGAAGGAGGGACTGGGCAGAAGTTTGTAATGAGTTAAATGATATAAAGCTGCTTAAAAAGAGGAGAGCATCAACATCTGTCTTTACTGCATTTATGTTTGTTACGGTTTTTAGTGCCTGTTTAGGTGACCGCGCTGTTGCTGAGTTGAGATGAGGGGAGTTCAGCCCCTTCCCCAGAAGGAACTGGGCTCCACTGGAGGTGGTGAATGTTTGTGTCTGTGCACTGGGGACCTGCACCTTCCTTTAGTCTAGCTGGGTGCTCTTATGAAATTGTGGAATATGGAGGTGAGGGTGTGCCTGGTCCACCCTGCTGCTGGATCACTTTGGAACCTGGTCAGCACTGTGGGTGAATGTCTAGCAGGAAGGCTTTTTTTCTTGACAGCCTTCTGAAGGCGTCTGTTATTGGCATTGAAACATTCTTTGTGGACACTGACAGACCAGCAATAACTTACTTCTAAGTTGCGTATGAGGCCATTTTGTATATGAGAAACAATTCTAGCAGCGTTAGAAAAGAGGTGCTATGTACTCATGTCTAATTTGGCTTTTAGTGGACATGAGTGTCCCTTTTCTCCTCTCTCCCCTGATCAGATGTCCTGGCAGTACAGTACAAAGGACTTTTAATTCCTTCATGGGCTAGTAGCTACAGAGGTTTATTTGGAAGGGACTAAGCATCAAATGAACAATTCAGTACTGCTTTTAGCGTGTGAACAATTTCTTCCTGGTGGCCACAGAAGATGGCATGGGGTGGATGTGCAAGGGGGGACTGTAAGCATGGTATGAGTAGAAGTGTGCACTCGGTGGGAGCTGGGAGTACTCTGAAGGGGACTCACCATGCCACCATGTCATCCCTTCCTCTGGCTGTCACCAGGAGTGCCACCATAGCTGCTGTGCCCATTTGGGCATAGATGTGTCCATGTCACTGTGACAGTCAGCTCTTTAGACCATCTCCTAGAATGAGCAACCTACCAGCAGTGACCTTGAAAAGGAATTCCTTTAGCTGAAGGAGCAAAACTCTGATTTGGGATGCATCAGGCTATGGTGTGGTCCTTCTGAAGGCAGGGAGGTGGTTCTGAAGGGTGGGAGGTGGTTCATCTAGCCTTTGCGGCTGCTGCTGTTGTGTGGATTTGCTACAAAACTCCAATTCATCACTGCCACTCTAGCGGTGCTTGACAAAATTCAATGACCATATGTGAAGAAATATAGATCACACTGTTACCTGGTGGGTAGGCAAATGTAGGAATGGGCTATTTGAAGAGGCTCAGCCAGTCTGACAGATTTGTTCTGTAGTTTGTGTGGGTGACTTTTACAGGTGGTCAAACCTCAGCAGGTTCCAAACACAGCCTGGAATCAGAGGGGGTATCGCAGTTAGGGTTGTTAGCCCAGGCTTGTCCTGCCTGCCTGGATCGACTGAGATCACAGGTCTGTGTGAACCACCTCTCATATGAGAACATGGAACTCTCTTTCTTGGTCTCATTTCTGCTTTTGGTCCTCAAGATCTGACTGCTTTGTGTCATTTGGATCTTCCTGACTGGAAGAAGATAAAAAAACCTCATGAATCTTCAGGCATGTAACCAAGGCAGCAAAGTTCTGCATGTAGGGTCCCAATAGTCCATTTCAAATCAGAAACTGGAGAAAGATGTGCCTCTAAAATGTGTTTCAGGCTCTGGATAGTCTGAATTATCCTAGGGACATGCTCCTTCCCTTCTGCTGACTTCCCAGAGGATGCAGAGAGACACTTGTGTGTCCCCTTGGACAGCTATAACTCGGTCGGATGGGTCAAAGCACGAGCAAATTGTCTGAATCCAGCTGGGAAGGCTGTACACAGACATGAGCTGAACCTTTTGTGGTTGCCGTTACCACAAAACCAGCCATTCTCTGCTGAGCAGTCTCCCAAGTTGCTTTACAGGGAGGATCTAACGTGTTGTATGAAAAGTAAAGAAATTAAATAGCAAGCGTTCCACTTGACCAAAAGGTCAAAGTCACTGCGATTAAAACGCTTTGTTATTTTAAGATCAGGGAATGTCACATAACCATTATATATAAATGGCAAAGTTTCTGTGTGTGCTGACTGCTGAAGAGCATTGCTAACTCTGTCCTTGGGGGTCCCAGACAAATCCGCCTTCCTGAAGCATTTCCCACATCCCACAAACACTGCTGCATGGCCGGCAGGCAAGGAAACCCTATCAGCTGGAGAGATCAGATACACTTCTCCTTTCCAGGTCTGTGCATATTGCGTTGTACTTCTTGCACCACTGTTCTTTGAGCATACTTGTGCTGTTTTCTCTCCTTACTCTCTTTAAAAAGACAACCCCAAACCTGATGTAAAATACATTACCTTCATAATGGAAATTTTTGTTCTGGAAACACCCCACTGCTTGGCAAGCGGGTGGCTAGTGGACGGGGGCAATCCAGCGAACCCCAAAAGACTGACTTTGCCAGCAGTTTGAGGATCTACTGAGCAGAGACCGAAATGGCTCTGACTCACATGGTACTGGAATATGACTGTAAGACTTAAATAGATGTCCACAGAAAGCTGGGATGATGTACTTGGATTTTACTTCTGTCTTTCCAGATCAGGGAAATAACAGGATGGGGTGTCAGTAGATTAATTAAATATTTAATTTATTTGTCAGTTTGCAAATAACTTTGTTACAAGTGGGACCTTGCTGCTTTGGATTTTAAGTAATGTTAGATTTGGCTTTAAATGATGAAGTCCAGCACATTGATGGAGTGAGAATGAGAGAAGGTCAGGAAGGTCATTTACAGTTAGAATAAATACCTTGAAGTTCAGATAATTCATAATCCCAGTCCTGAAATCCTGCTTGTTATAGAAATGCATTGTAATAGTAATACTGACCTAAAATAAACTCTTTGAATTAACTGTTTTTTTCAAGTGTGCCAGACAGAGCTGGAAATTCAGGGAGGGTAAGGACTGAGGTCCCAACAAAACAGCCTCGCTCTGCTGGTATCCCCTAACACACCCTGGGATGTCTTCTTTTAATGATAAAATGCTTCTTTTTCAATTCTACATGCATTTCTTCTCCAATGGATTCTTGAAATTGAACTTAATCTTCTGCTGTGAAGAAGATATCAGAAGGGTCAAAGGAAATAAAAGAAAAATTATATTTTCACATGCATTTTTTTGGATATGAATAAACATGTACAAAGCTTTATAGCCTGGACAGAATAGAGCTGTGGGGAGATGCTGAACTTCCCTCCATTCTTTCTGCATTCCCATCCCATGTCTTATTTTCCTTTCTGCTTAGTGGGAAGAGATGCAAAAAGAGCAATTTGTCCTTTGCATGCTGTTTTGAGAGTTGAGGGAGTGTCTTGACTCGCTCATGAAATGATGAATTATAAATTCATTGAGCAATAGGGCTGGAAGATACCTCAGAGACCTCCAGTGCTGGAAATTGCACCGTCTCACCAGATAATCTGTTCCAGCATGTCACCATCCATCTGTTAAGCAGAGGATCACAGCATCAGCTTTTGCCTTGGGCCTTTGGTCCTAGGCGGGCTAGGACTGCTCTCCGCTGAATGGGAGACTGGTGAACCTGCTTTGGTCCTTGCACACAGACTATCTGTATTTTGGCACTTGCGCAGCACAGAGACTCCTGGCCAGACTCCTGGTACGCACAACCTACATAAACAGAGTACAGAAAATGTGTTGGAGGGCTCTCCTCCTGTCAGTGGTGCTCAGGAGATGTGGATGGACTGCTTCAGTTGTCTTTGTCCTTGATGTCTGAGATGCTGCTGCATTTGGAGATGGGACAGGGAATGCCAGGAAGCATGTCCCATGTGCTGTATCACCTGGTGGGGCAGAAGCTGAGTTGGGTTGGGTTGAGCTGGGTCGCATGAAAGGCTGTCCTTGTGGTCTGTGCTTCTTGTTCTGTGGCTGCATGTCTTCATCAGGTCCAAAGGGTGCACATCATGGGTCGTGGATATCCATCTCCTTTTTGTAGTGAGAAAATGTATTTGACCATCATGGCAGTTCCACAGTGTGAATTGTTTAGATCTGCTCAAAACAGACCTCTCCAGAAAAGAGAATTTATTTTCTCTTATCCCCTCCTATTTCAACACACAGCATTATTTCAACACGCAATCCACAGAACATGTGAGACATATCACTGATGTCTACTCACTGCACAGATTGTACACTATTTATACATTATACACACATGCTATTTAAGGTACTTTTTATTTTTTTAAGAGCAGCCGAAGAATCTTTTACTAACACAGATCTTATTTTCACATGTGGCTTTGTATAATGAATTTTTAAAAGTTTTCCGTACCTACTCTAAGTGAAATTATATCTTGAGGAAACTATAGCTTGATTGTTAATTCTGAACCATGTTGAAGCTCCTGCTTTTCTGTTTTAGTCTAAATTGCTCTTTTGAATGTATTTTATATTAGAATTTGGAAACAGATACAGTTCTTTTATTTGTTTTTAAATTTGGTTTTTTTACACACAGGATTGAATGCACATATATTATTATGGCTCTCTTTCTGCTATTTACAAAGGAAATGTACACTCTGACAATATCGTGTGCACCAAATCAATGAAATATCCTGTGTTTTCTATTCATTAAGCCCCTAAAGCACTATGCACAAATTCCCTCACTTTAATTACACACCTCAGGGATGTGCAGGCCAAAAAGGAGGCAGTCAGACAAAAAAGCCTGGTCTCTGCCAAAAGGAAAAAAAAATAATACTGGTAAACATTTATTTTCAGCGGGGAAATCTGCTATTAATTCATATAGTGACTTTCCCCAGCTGAAATAATGAGGAAAGCCAAGTGAACCAAATGTTCACAGTGAGCAAACATGAACAGTAGGAAGTCAGCCCATCTTGTATTTACATGTTTATTCCATCAGCCTTTGAAGAACGTTTGCACAATTCTTTTTTTTTTTCTGTGTGTGTTGAGTGTCAGCGTTTGCTCACACTCCTCCCGGGGGGTGACTCGTTAGCAACGAAAGGCTTTGCCTCTCCTACAGACACCCGGATTCAGTGTGTCCCATCTGGAAGCAGGGGGTTTAAAATGCTGAAATATGTAGGGTGACTCCAAGTAGCTGCAAAGCCTGAGTATGCCCATCTCAGCTGCAGGAATACTTGGTCATGCACCAGGCTGGTGGCTTCTGGGGGTGCTTGGGGTGCAGGATGTTTGTCCTTGTTGAAAATGCTTGTGCTTTCAAACATATTCTCTATTGCTGCTGTGAGGACAGCCCAGTGATGCGTATTAGGCTCCTTGGGAAAAGGTTAAGCCCAGACTGCACTAGCACAACAAAATGGGCCGCATTTGCCAAGGTATGAACTATGGATACAATGTGCTGCACCCCACGGGCGCATCGGTTCATCAGTACTGACCGGCGAGTCCCCTGTAGCTTTACAATAGATGTGTGCAATGGTCACAGCCTACGATAAAAAAAAGGAAAGAAAATTCATCGTTACTTGGACTGTCGCCTTCTTAAGGCAGGGAAAGGTTTTTCTTTATTTGGGTACTCTGATAAAATGGCTTCCTGACTTTGGTCCCTCCTGGAAACCCCCAAATACACCAGGCTATTTTCAGTAGCGTTTTGTAAGATTGCATTCAGGCTATGTAGAAATCAACTCTAATCGGAAAGGAAGCCAGCTGTGGCTTCTTTTTAAATTGCTCTGATCCTGGCATTTTTTGATTTCACGGTGGCCTGTGCTCTGGATGGAGCTCTGGGTGCTCTGCACCATGGGCAGAAGCACTGGAGGGTTTGCAGGTTGGTGTGGCCATTTATCCAGAGCAGGAAGGACAGTATCGGCACCCGTGGGTTTTGTATAGAAAGTGAGAGTCTTCAGAAATTTTCAGGACTTGTAACTGATCATTAGAAAGATAGTGAAGCAACTTAGGCAAATTTCTTCTTTTTTTTCTTTTTCTTTTAACTGGGTGGATAGGCTTGTACAATCAAGCTGGTGCTCGGAGAAAGTCCCTGCAAATTCTTCTGCGAAAAACAAGAACATCAGAGTATATTCTGGGAGATGTAGCTCAGGTGTCAGGTATCCATCATTAAAGCAGCAGAGACAAAAATCTCTTGCAAACACTAAAGCAGAGTAAATTTAACTATGGCTGATGGTAAACAAATCTGTTTATGGATTAGTGCCTGTGAAGACCCTGAGTATCAATGTCATTCTACCGAAGCAGCACATTTAAAAATGAAATTGTTGGATTTAAATGAAAATAATCAGAAAAGGAAAATAGGCATCTGGGTAGAGATGGTAACAGTATCTCTGGGCTGAAGCTTCCTCGTACTGAGATTTGACATGATAGCAGGCTTTTTCTGATATTACTGGAAGGTTTTATCCATTAACCCCAGTAAGTATAAGCTAGCATCACTCCTTGAGTATTGCTTTTCCAGAATTCACATTAGCATCTACCAAAGCCCTCCCTAAATAAATTTTTAGCAGATACATCATTTTTGTTAGAGATGAATAAATGAATAAAATGTATGCGCGATCTCACTCTTTTTCCTATCCTATAAGAAGCAATGCCCTATTAATTTTGACAGACAACTTGGCATTAGCCACTTTAAAATCCAACATGGGATAAAGTTATGCATTACTAGTCTTTCTACATTTTTGTCAAGAGATGAGCATTTTGCCAGATTTTTTAATAATACGCCAAGAGCTTTGTCAGTCAGTTTGTTTAGCTCTGCGTGGTTATGCCAGTATTTTTCAGCTATCCTGCTGTGTGTGCCACTGCCCTTCACTGCTTTTCTAGCTCCTCCCCTGCAATTAGACAAAGTCAACATAGCAGTCAGGCTGAGCAGCCCCGAGGTACCTGCAGCTATCAACAGTCCAGATTCACAGTCCCGATGAACAAGCTTTGCTTATTCACCGCATCACTACCTCAATTAGGAGTTTTTATTATATCTCGGCTATTTATCGCAAACACAACAGATGGAATGGATAACGCTAAACACGTTTTAAGTCCTCACCTAAGAAGAAGGAGGGGGAAAATTATCCAGAAAGAAACAGGAGCAAATGCATAAGGCAGCTTGCAACCAGGAACCAGTTACCATGCCTACTGAAGCCTATTCTAAAGAATGTGTTGGCTGACACACAGAACTCAATGAAAAGATGAAAAAAATGTGCAGGCAATACTAGTTTGGCAGGGATGGTGGGGAATCTGAGACAGAGCTGCTGGTATGGAAGGATCTCACTGCATGCAATTTGCAAACATGCCAATTCAATGGCATGTGATAGACACTAGATGGAATTTAAAGGTCTTAGGGTCTTAGAGAGCTGGAATCACACAAGAAAACTGTGGCTATTAAAAATAGCAGTCCTTTTCACCCAACCTTGTGTCTCAGATTTGAATTCAACACTGTTGAGTGAAATCCCTGCCATCTCTTCCAGGCACATTTGAAAAATTTCCTGGACGTACCTTAATTCTGCTGTATCTTTACATCCCAGTAAAAATGCTGCACCAGTGCCACTGAATTTCCAGAGAAATTCCCATGGCTTCCTTTGTGTGTGTGTGTGTTGAAAGGGAACTGGCTGCCTAACAGGACTTAAACTGCAAGCTCGAGCAGTTAACTTTTATGGGATTTCTGAATTTTTCTTGGTGGGTGGGGGGAACGGGGAGGCAGGGTGGGGGGAAAGGGGAGGCAGGCTGAGGAAGGGAGGAGAAGAATTATATGAAGGCTGAGTTTTTGAGAGAGGTAGTGCAGATGGTTGGGTTCAAGTGCTTTGCTATAAGACCACACTTTACTCCAAATAAAAATCTGTACAAATTCCTATGTACCATCTGTAGAAGTCCTTTATGTTTGTATAACACCGTTCTTCCATTCCTTTGTCTTTTTCTTTTTTTTTTTTTTTTTTTTTTTTTTTTTTTGTTAATCTATTATTATTTTATACCAGGTGATAAAGGTTTGACAAGTTGGGGCACTTGACTGAGACCTTGGAAAAGATTTCTGTAGAAAGGGAGCAGACTACTCATTTCTCAGTGTCTACTTGGTGGCTTTTTTCAGTCCAGCCAAGATGCTGGCTTGGTCTAGGGCCAAGTCCCAATTTCACAGTTTGGATTTAGCAGCAGTCTTTCTGAGAGTTGTGGTGGTTGCAGGGGTTTGGATCAGTCTGTTCCTGAGTAAGAGCCACACCACTATTTTGGTTTGTGCTGGATCTGAACTGGAAAAGTCATGGTTACTTGGCTCTGGCTTGGTCTATGCTCATCTGTATTAAAATATAAGGGCAGATCTTTGTCCGGTGTGGACTGATGTTCCTGCTTGGCACAAAGCACTTCACGCCATTTCACATCAGCTCTCCTATCAGCCCTACTTGCACCACATGGTGGGGCAAATTTATGTGTCTTCTAGCAGGAAGCCACTGTCTCTTCACTCAGACCCCTGCCGTCATCATCAGTGTCCACCAACCATCAGGTATTGCTACATTCAAAACTGGCAGTGCCCAAAATAAGAAGTGGCATGGCATTTTATGCGTGAGGAGAAGATGCACAGGTATCAGAGCACTCAAAAGGTCACGTACTGGGTTTTTAGAGCATTCTTCTCAACCGTCTCTGCTCAGCTGTGATCAGAGACAGTGGCTTTCCCTCTTACTGGAAGGTTTCTGCTGTCCCCTCTGCACAGTGACCCAATTTCCACAGGACAATGATGAGTGTTCCCAGCACAGCCTGGCTGTTGTCTGTGACTAGCGCACTCTGAGGATGTAAAAGATGTTCAGGCTAAGAAGGAGAGCACAGCAGGTCCTCATGCTTTATAAACACCAAGATGTCCAGTTAAGCATCACCCTGCCATCTTTTGAACCCAGATTTATGAACCTTTATCCACATTACCTTGGCTAGAAAAAGGGTGTGTGGTTCTCTGAGTCCAAGTGGGAGATATGGTGTCTCCTGGAACCCAGAGGAGGGTCTTGAGACTCTCCTAACTGGCAGATATCCCCTCCCAGCCAGTGCTGACAACTCTCCACACAGCAGCATGGCTATTTTGGATCCTGTTTTACTCTTATTTTGCTAGAGGCAGCCAAAATGCCTAATCTGGTCTGGGGATGCCATCAGATGGCTGTGTTTTCAAATGGTAGGCATGGATGCATGCATTTTTGGAAGGACTGCATCTTTTTGTGGTTCTAGGCCTAATGAGATCGAGTTGTCATGCACCTCTCCTGAATGGAGAGAAGCAAGGTTGTCTATGTGCCATTAATTACTGCAAACCTGCTATGTTGAGAGGTCTTGTGGAAAAGAATTGGAATGCCTGTATCAGGCTGGTCATGCTCATTGGGAGAGTGATGCTCTGTGGTGTCCAGGTAGATGAGGAGTCACAGATTTAAAAGCCAGAGGGACAACTGTGCTTGTCTAATCTGCCTTGCTGTTTAATGCAATCCAGAGGGTGTCTGTGGATTAATGCACGTTTGGATTGGAGAATCTCATGTGGAAAAATATCCAGTCTTGAGGTGGAAATCTCCAGCAGTGGAGACTCCACTGCAACACTTGACAATTTGTTTTGGCCATTAATTACTTCCCAATTGCCACTTTATCTCAATGGACCATTCCCACCCTGGACCCTAAACCTGGTGGTGCCTGTTGGGCTGGTGCCTCTGAGGGCCTTGAGCTATTCAAGAGGAAATGTGGACAGGCTAAATAAGGCTCAATAAGTCTAACTTCAGTTTTCAGGTACTGGATCCCATTATTCATCTTCCAGTCATGGGGCCTGATGGTCCCACATCTTCTTGTCTTCTCCAGTAACATTTAGCCAAGGAGTTTCTAATGATGAGTGATGTAAAAGCCATTTATACCGGATTTATGCAGGTGTATTAGATGGTCTGTGGAAGTAGTTCAGCTGTGTTGATAAGCTGTGTTTCGTAGTCTTCTCCTTCTGCTGCTGGGTTTAAGGCATGGGTGGCTCTGCGCTCACAATGTAGACATGTCATGACTTCAACATCACTCGTTCAGTTGATAACAGCTATGAGATGTGAGAAACCTTGACACCTCAAGATGAGGGGTAGCTGGGTGGTCAAGGGTCTGGTCAAACATGTTATCCCAGTGTGCTGAGGGGTCTGTGGGATTGCTACCTCCAGCTGGAGAGCAGTGACCCGGCGCAGCCCTTTACAGTGTTTGACTGTTTATTGGAGTGCATCTTTTTTAGCTTATTAATTCTTCCTTCATAGCCCACTGTTAGGTAGAAATTGTTTTCTTTTTTACAGATGGGGAATTCCCATCAGGGATGTTGCAAGCTGTATGCACACTGTCTAATTTAGGCAGCTAACTTAAGCCCCTGGTATAGTTACTGGGTAGAAGCAGAGACTTTAGAGAACCTGAGGGAGGGAGTTCTTTCCCCAGTTGCCGAGCAGCATCATATGCTCCTGTCTTAAAAGGATGAAGCTTCCTCAGAAGTAGCTGATATTTCCTAGACCACGCAGGACAGTACTAGCACTGCCTAGACTGAAATGCATGCCATTTATTTTGCAGCCTAACACCTATGGATCAGTCGTCCTTTGGATTTATTTTCTACTAGTTCTGGGAGTTTCTTCTGTGACTGGGATCAGGCATGTTTTTAATGGGGATGTCTTCTCTGAAATGCCAAAGTCATGGGATGGAAATGATGATAATACAGAATATAAATAAAATGCAATACAACTCTTGCAGTCAATGACAGTCAATGTGGATTTGACAAGAACAGACAATTTCAAAACAATGGAATAATCTTTAAAGGAAAATATTGTATGATTTGGCCAGATAACTTCACCAGAAACAAATTAGCTATAGCCACTGTCAAAAAAGGAAGATTGTCCTGCGTTGAGGCCTTCAGGGTTTTCACCTTGTTCTGCCTAGTAGAAGAGAGGGTGGTTACAAGTGACACCAGCCTGGGGAGGCACCACAGCTACACAGAAGCAGAGGATCAGAATTGGAAAAGTCTTGGTGAGTTTAACTTGGAGCAGGGAGTCACAAAGGGAGAGATGGCAGCAGTTGTAAAACGTGTATAAGGCTGTTATGAGGGGGTTGACTCTGCTCTCCATGTCCAAGGGGTTAGGGTAAGAAGGAAAGGGCATCAGGTGCAGCCCTGAGTTTCAGCTTAGACCTTAAGACACTTCCCATGAGCAGAGGCAGTGCAGTGCTGGGACAGGCTGCCTGGAGGGGCTGTGAAAGCTTTTTAACTGTGTTAGATAAACATCAGTCTGAAAAATATAGGTGACCCTTCCCTGGGGCAGAGGGATGGACTAGGAGGTTTCTTGATGTCCTTTTGAGACTTGTTTTTCTGTAGTTTCACTGGGTATTGCAAAATTATCTGTTGTTTGGATGCATCTGCACAGAAACCTACTTTATCCATCCCTTACAGTATGTTTACCAGTATTACTAAGGGAAAGTAAACATATCTCTTCAAATTCAGCATATTGTGCTTAAATGCTGAAAATTTTCATGCCATGTGAAGGAATTGCCTGTCAGTATTTGGGTGCAAGGTATGGAGAGTGTTGCATGGCATACATCTGATAGCAGTCAGAGTTTGCAGGGCTTTATTTCCTTTCTAGTCCACTTCTTGGCTAGCCATAAAACTTCAGACCCAGTCAGGTGAAGTCTGGTTCTCTTTCAATCTAGAAATTGCAGCACGAAAAAGGAAGATTTTTCAGGTGTGTTCAATTAAAAGCATTGATAAAAAGGGATGATTTGATACAAATCCAGTTCTCTAGCAGCCCTTCACAGCAAAACATGATTGCTAAAGGCAAAATGGTAGCAATTCCCCCTCCCTTTCATGCAAGCCCTGATCCTACACGATGCTGATGGGGAGAACCAATCCAAGGTGAAAGGTTTGCAGACACATGGCAGCAAACATGTGACTAATGCTGGCATCGGATTAGGTCTGGCCAGCAGCATGCCACCATGGGATAGGTATCTCTGGGATGTTTTTGTCAGCATGAAAGATAGCCCTACAGATTTTTTGGTGCCGGGGAAGTATATGAAACCTCCCTTCTCCCCCAGCTTTGAGATGCAGCACAGCGAAGTGGTCTATTCTTGCCCAGAGGCCTCCCAGGCCACATGCAGCCACATTAGGTACAAGGGGCCATCAGCAGAAGGATGGCTGCGTTGCTGTGCTGAGTAACTACTTGAAGCATGGTCATCATGGCACAATCTGTGAGAGTTTTGGGGCATGGTTGGAAGAGATTGGGTCTTTGGTGGCCATCTCCTCCTTGGGCCCAACCATTCACTGTGCCCCACACAGGACAGTGCCTGTGCTGGCACAACTGTTTGCAGGGCAAGGATGTGAACTGTGTTAGGGAGCTGATCTGGGAATAAACCTTGCAGGACTGTTCGGGGTGTGGAATCCAGTCTTTAAAAAACCCCAAATGCATTGGTACGAGTGAATGGGTTGGCAGAGGAGGAAAGTCACAGGGCTTCTTAAATTATTATCTTAATTTATTTTTTGGTGAAATTTAAATTATCACCAAACAACCACAAATGTGTCCCTCTTCTCAAGGTTTGTGGCTTGACTGGCTTGAATGATAAGTGTAAGAGCTTGCCTGCGCAGTAGTATCTGCCACGACATAGTACTGTCGGTGTGTCATGGCAGAAAATGACCTGGCAAGTGGAAATCTCCTTCCCTGCAAATGGAAATCTTATTCCCTCTGACCACCTGGAGGATGTGCAGCCACAAACACCAGCTGACATAGGGAGCATCTTCAAAGTGCCTTGCTCATTGAAGTGAATGTGGATGATGCCATTGGCTTCAGTAAGAGCAGGATCAGACCCAAAGCAACTGGCAATCAAAGCAGTGGGAAAAAAAACCCAACCCAAACATATATGCTTTGGGAAGGGGGTGGTGTTGACAGGGTGTCCTGAGTTAATTTCAGATTTGTCTTTAAGACTACAGCTGGGTAGAAACAGTCCTTTGTCGGGAAACCGTACTTAAATTAACCTGCGATCATACCAGCAGATGTAAAATGGAAGCAAATGTATTATACATCAGTGTCTTGGACATTAGTTCTGAAACCACCAGTGATCACACTCCACTTCAAAGACACCCTCTACCAGGGGCTTGGCTGGGAAGATAAAGCCCTGGCTATTTACCTTCTGACCTTGGTTCAAGACTAAATTGAGAATCTAAATGAAAGTAGTTTGGTGGTCTCAGCTCAATCCCTGGTAGACAGTTGTCCGTATCACAAAAGCACCATCCCTAGTTTAACACAATTTGGCACGGCCAGTCTTCTCTGTTCAGGAGAGACCCTGGGCTAAATTAACACAGAGACTAAATTACATCTCATATGCCATCATAGAGATGGCAGTCTTCGAAATGGTGCCTTAGAATAGCAGCCTGTGTGGATGCTCTCCAAACTGGCTTCTGGATAAAGAAATCTGTTTTCAGAGCTGCCACTTTCAAGCCTATTGCTTAAGCCAAAAATGAAAATAAAAGCAAATCACAACACAGGCTTTTTAGGAACTCATACTTAGAACAAGGATGATGATCTTGGAGAGATTAAAATACACATTCTAGGCGTTTACTGAAATAGCTGAAATTCTACAGATTATTTTCTCTTATTAAAACGTCTCATAAGCCATGACCATAAATTGCTGCAATTAAATATATTTTTAAATTATTATTATTATTATTATTACTACTTATTAGAAAATCCAAAAGAAAGATACTGCCACACAAATGCTCAAGAAAACATCTGATAAACAAGCATATTAATAATTTGCTCCTATCTTTCTAATCATCAAATAGATTTAGTGCCTGATACTGTTAACAGCTATAGTCATATTTAAATAAGAGTTATCAAAATGTTTACATTCAAACTGACCTGTAAATATTGGCAGGACATGATTATTCAGTGTATGATAATATATGATGGGTATTGTGGTATAGCTAGCATGATGTAAATATAAAATTTATAGGCTGTATGTAAGCTATGTGTTATGCAAGATGCAGGAGTTCTAAGGCCAAGCCCCACACATCAGTATCGAGGTCATTACAACAAGCAGGAAAGAAGCCTGAATACAATGCGGGAAAACAATGTCATATACTCAGTTATACTCCAATTGTGAAATGTCTTTTGAGCAAGCCGAGAGGACAGATGGTGTAGCAGTTTCCATGCTAGCCTCTGACTCCTGCTCACTTTCTGGCCCTTCCTTACTCTTTATGTCTGACTTTGGTCATGTTGCTTAGGCTGGATCTTCGTGTTTTTCAGTGCTTTGCGGCAGTCAAATTAGTAATCGTAAGTGTTGCTATTAAAGAGTCTGGATGAATATTGGAAACACTTAACAAACATCATTATAAAGGCCCTTTATGCCTGTCAGCCTCAAAAAAGCTTTATAAATGTTCCACTTCTTAAGGTACTGCTGGAAAGCCAGAGGTATCACCATGCACACAATATGCCTGGGGAAACTGAGGCATGAGGGTCTATTAGTAATTTTCAGAAAGTCACACAGGGAGGCTGTTGCTCAGACTTCTCTGCCAGCAGTCAGTAAATCCTTCTTTTCCCCTTCCCAGAAATACCCTGGAAATAGGAGGAAAAAAATCTTCCATGGTACAAGGACTAAGGCAGCTGGTGTACTTATCTGACAAGGTCAGGACTGGGGTGTAATAGGGGATATTGGTGAACTGCTGCAAATGAAAAGATACAAATTCATTAGGCAGAAACAGAAAAATGTGTTTTCTTAAACCAGGCCCTATACACAACATAAACCCCGTCTGCTCAGGTGCTGAAAACCCTTACACCTGTGAGCAGCTTTTTTGCATCAGGACTGTTTAGAAGATTTTTGCCTTTCAAAACCATAAATGTTTGCAAGACTGGGATTGCAGCTTACAACAGAAGTATTTCTCATGCCACTGGAAGAAAGGCCTTGCTCCAAATCCCACTGAAGGCGACAGGAGGCTCCCATGCCAGGGCTTTGGAGCAGATCCTGCCTGGTAAAGAAGCGTGAGATATTATATACCTAATTTTCGAAACTGGTTGCCTCAAATATGTCTCTGGGCCAGTCTGTGTGATGGCAGAGGTATTTCACACTGCGTGCCCAGGAAGAATTGAAATGGTCACAAAATGTAATTTCTGTACACGGAGTTAACTTTGCCTGGAAGGGTGGTAACAGGCATGTTCAGAGGCAGGTTTTGTGTGTTTTATTTTGCTGGAATATGGTTCCTGTGCACCCCACACTGGTCCCCATATGCTGTTCTAGACTAGTCTGTCATAAAAATCCCTGCTTGTGCTCACAGAAACAGTGACCCCACATAAACATATGCTCCCCAGACAGTCCCAGACTTTACAGCATAATAAATGCGTTCGGGGAGATGCTGTGCCCTGCCGCTTCTAAATGCCTTGGCTGGCTGGGAGGAGGCTCAGCGCCGGGCAGGATTGGGCCTTTTTGTACACATGGCGCTTTCACTGACATCAGTGAGGGTTCGGAGCTTGAATCCAAAGACATACATGGGGCTGGCAGGAGGCCGGGGCAGGGGTCTAATCTCCCCTGACTGTGCATGTGAAACCGCTATTAATCTTAATGGGAGTGCCACACACTCATCAAGGGAAGAATAGATGAAAGGGAGAATCACAATAGATCATTAGATTAAGCAAATAAATATAAATGAATATTCCTTTGGCCTTTAAAAATATTTTTGTTGATGATAATGCAAATATTAGGAACATTCTTTCAAATATAAAGCCCCCTAGATTCGTCACCTTCCTTCGGTAAGTGAAGAGTAATAGTGAAATAGCACCCATAGACACACCTCTCTTGGGGGTGTTCAAGAAGACCCCCGCTCGTGCTAAGTGCTTCTGACACACCATGGAAATAGATTTTTATTTCTTCCTGGATTCTGTATTTAAAAAATATGGTATTCCTCTTTATGTCCTGCATATTTTCCCTCGCCCCATGGAAAATGGATGAGAGGACCCTGCCTCCGGTTTGTGTTATTGGACGCAGGCTAAGCCCTGCAGAAGGAGCGGTGCTGGAGGAGGAAGAGGAGGAGGAGAAGGAGGTGTGGGGAGGTCTGGATGCGTGGCAGCCGAGCAGCGCTCCTCTGAGGGGCTTTCATTCCTGCTCCTCACTGCAAAGCCAGCCGAAAAAGCAGAGGGGGCTCCTCTGAGTGACCCCCATCATGGGGCAAACTGGGAATTTCCTTCCAGTTATCACCGGTCCTCTGGAATACAAAATGGGAGGGGGGATCTTTGCCTTTGCTTCAGCTTCTCTGAAACGATGTTAAGCACATAAATCAATACAAGAGGGTTTGCAGCACCAAAGCGTGGCCTGATCCTGCGCCTGACTCTCCAGGATGGAGGTAGAAAGGAGATTTCTGCAGGCCTGGAGGGAATTGGGAATATTGTCCTGCGGGGTCTTTGAATCTATTTGCTTCTAAATCCACCAAAGAAGAGCAGGTCTCATTTCAAACGCTGATATCCAGAAAGCAGCACACATTTTATTAAATTTCCGTGTCCTTAAAACTCAGTGGAAGGACAGGAGCAGAAGTCCATTTCTAACCTTGCAGAAATGCACTGATGTTAGGAAGTTAGTCACCATGGGCTGTATCATACTACCATTTTTTTTAAGCAAAAATCAATGAAGAACCCTGCCTAAAATCAATGGGATAATGTGCCACATTAGTATTGCTTTCGAGCTAACTCACAGCAGTCTAACAGTGCTTATTTTTGGTAAAGACAACAACATTTCTGCCCAAGTGATGCTGATAAGTCTTCTCCTTTCATCTTATGTTATGGCACAGGACAAATATGATCTTTACTGGCTTGGAGGAAAGAAAAGTCATGCAAAAATTTTAATGAATGAAAATGCTTTCCTGTGAGAGATGCTTTCCCATTAGGATCCTGTATGATGAAGTGCAACGACTCTCTGCTGTGAATAATTTTCGCCTGGTCTGTCGTTTCTTCCAAATTATTTACTATGTGCAAAGTCAGCCAGAATTCAGAAGAAATTGGGCTCGTCGTGACGTAACAGGAGATGTGTGGGAACAAAAGGGCATTCCTTTATCCTTGCCTGCAACCCGAGCTCAGAGGCTTTGAAAGCTTCTCAAGTCTTCCACCAGACTCCTACCCCCTCTTTTTCTTTTTCCCTTTTTTTTTTCCTTCTTCTGAAAAGTAATTAATATAATCTCATCAGCAGCCCTTACGCAACTGCTCACCTCAGCTTCTCTCTTAGGGTAGCAGCGGTTGTCCTGGGAAGTCGGCAGAGCTGCCCTGAAACACTACTGCTCCCCCTGCCCCGGGTACGGCTTTGGAGGATGTTTTTAAAGGCGGATCAAGTTGTAAATGGCAGGGATTTCTTCCAACGGCCCTTGTCGGGCTGGCAGACCCTGGATTTACGCCCGTCCTCACCATCCTGCGTGGGGCTGGATCTTGGCGGCTGCCCTGAATAGGGCTTTTGCAGGAGACGGGATTACTCACACGAGTAACAGCTTGCTGGGCCTTGGCCTCTCGTTCCTGCTTGAAATGCATGATTTTTTTAAGCATAGTTAAAGCAGCGCTATAAGCAATGTTTATCTGGATGCAGCCTCTGGCATTTTTCACATTGCACGGGTAAAATAGTAAGTCCTGGTTAATTTGACGGGAGGGTTTGTGGCTGCTTTTGAGTGTCCCTAATGAGGGCTAAGTGCAAGGGAAAAAAAAGGTGAGGTTGTGCAGGAAGAAATCCAGGTTTCCTGTAGGCTCCTTCGGCCAGGGAGGATGATGCGGGGAATTCCCTCACCTTTTGGTACAGCATTAAAGGACATGATAGGGAGCTGGTGTAATCCTTGTCAATAAACGCAATAGTCAGCGAGCAAAATTGCCACAGTGCACACAGAAATTCAGCCTTCACTCACCATATGGAACAGCTGGGAAGAGTTTCAAAACTTTTCCTCCTCCCCTCCCTTCTCTTTATTATGATTTTTTTTTCATGCAGACAGAAAACAAAAGAAATAAAACAACCTGACAACTTCGTGCGTTGTCTTGTGACTAAAAAAAAAAGCAAAAAAAAAAAAAAAGCCTGTGAAGTATCACTGCTATGTTTTAGTCTAATGCTACTTCTATCTTTTATCCTTTTTAATTAGAAGGCAAATTCTCAGACCGCCAGGCCTAATCCCTACACAGTGGAACAAAGCCCAGCAAAGTCTTTGAACACTGCCCAGCCAGGCAGCACAAACCCTAGTAACTGTTGGCAGTAGGGCTAGGACTCTGACCCTCATCTTAGCCATTCTCTTCCAGCCCCTGATGCTCCCTGCCCTTCGAAACCTTGTCTGTTGTTCTTCTGTTTGGACTGAAAAGACAAAAGGGGAAACAATGTGGGAAACCTAGAGGATTGGCTAGGTGGGATGCGGGGGAGCTGGTGACGGATAGGAGAAAGTAAATGGAGTTTCACGGGAATGGACACAGTGGGGAGAATTGGATCACCAGATTATGTCTTTAGGTTCAAGAAATTTCTTCATCCCTCACTAAATCTTTTCATGAACAATGCCACTTTTAAACAATTGTTGCATTTCCAATTACTACAGGAGTGTTCAAACAAATGGCAAAACCCTTAATGAAAAGTTTGCTCATATTTTAAACTTTGGAGATCAAAATCCATAAAACAAATAGCTTTTACATGAGTTTCGCTCAGACACTTATGTCTCCAAATTATTTACACTTGTGATATTTCCAGTTGAGAGCATAATTTGTGCCTAGTCAAGCAAAACACGCAAATACATATAGAGACATGAATTTCCAGAGGTAGTGGGAGCACTGCAGAATAAACATTTTGAACAAGATAGGCTCACGTCAAGCAAGCCAATATTAAAAAGCTCTGCCTGCTTTCTATTATTTTGGCTAACTACAAATCATTAAGAGAGAAAACAACAGATGTGGCTATGAGCGCTCAAATATCTTCCAAACTGTGTCTGTGCACATCAACATAAAAGCCTGAATTACTGTAGTGTGCAGAGATGCTGTGAACAGTGATGTGATTATTTCAATACATGTGTGTCATATGTAACTACTATACCTAAGGAGGTAAAGGAAAAAAAAAAAACACCTAGCAGAAAAAAAATAGCGCAAACCTCCTGAAACCTGGGGTTTCAGACAATTTTGCCTTCCCTTTAAAAATTTAGGGCAGGGCTTGGCTTTCCTCCAGCTCATGCAAAATGGGGTGTCTCCCTAATTTACTCCATGGAGGGTCTGACTCTTTTCCTTTTCCTTTTTTTTTTTTTTTTTTTTTTTTAGCACTTTGGAGTAGCATTTACAAGGGACAGTTTCTGATTTCGAAAAGACTAAGTCTGTTTAGGGAAAAGGGACATAAGCTCCTCAGATATTTAGGCACTTTTAAAGACATTTACCCTAAATCCTTACACTCATAGGCACTCACTTTTGAAGGCTAAAGTGGCGGTGTGTTTTTAAAGCAATTTAGTTAAACCAGTGCAAAACTCTTTGTGGACATCATAAATCAATTTAAACCTGGCTTATGCCGATTTAGCTTAGTTTAGCTACTAAGTGTCTTAAGCTAAATTGATAAGCCATTTTTAAACCCATTTAAGAATGTCTACACAGGGCTTTGTGCCAGTGAACTTAAATCAATTGAAAACCAATTTTAGCTGGTACCATTTTGAGTGTAGACAAGATTAGGAATTTTGAATGGGAATGTGTGCTGATCCCATGTTTTCCTTATAACACCTCTGATTCCCAGCACACGGGGCTGGGACCCTAAGTGGCACTACCAATTTTGTGTTATGACTGTTGTGTGTGCTGTAGCCTTTTTTTGACCGTGCCATAATCGTGGCATTGAGCTGCTTTAACTGATACTTACCTGGTGGCAACAATTAAAGGCTTCGGCCGATTTAGGCTCTGTTGTGCTTGGCAAAATGTTCATTGCAGCCTTTTACTCATAGGATTTTGATTCTGCAGAAGGATGCAGAAGACACAGATGGGTCAATACTTGTTATAAAGTTACCCCAAGGGCCTCCTGCCGAATGGGTTTACTGTTTGCGTGGACCAGGAGCTGCAGGCATGGGTTCTGTGGTGCTCTCCATGGGCAGAAGTGCCTATACAAGCAGTTCAGTTTGATGAGCAGATGAGGGTAGGTATTTCGTCTGGAGTGACAAAAGTTAGGACCTTGCCTTGCAAACACCACCTTGGTCTTGGAGGACCAGGGTAGGAGACCCCCCTGGATACAGGCCAGGGCAGGGACAGAAACAAGAGGGTGCTGTGATCACCCTGGTCTGGCTACTGCAGGTGTCCTGTGGTTTGGACATCCAAAATGGGGATGGAGATGAAGAAAGGGCTTTTTGTTCTCCTGTGGGCAGAACTGGTTGGGGGTGCTTTCCCTAAGATAGTACCAAAAGGCCATCAGTGTGGGTGGTGGACACAATGGCTGTCTCTCAGCTTGGTCCTGTTCACATCTCACATATGTGAGGGACCCAAATGACAGCAGGCACCCATGGGAAAGATGTGTCAGAAGACTGACACCGTCTTCTCCATCAGTGTCTCCTGTATGAATCAGGCATGTTGCACCATATGCAGGGCTGAACCCAAATTCAGGCAGGTATGAGAAAGGATGGGCAGATTTTAAGCTTGTGTGTGATCTGAAGTGCAGTGCCATGACTCCAATATTTAAATTTAAGTGTGCCCTTAAATACCTTCCTGAAAGTAGTCTAGTTGTGCTTCTAATCTTAAAAATGAACATTGCATGCAAGAGAGACCTTAATACAAAACACAGTTGCTATCAAGTGTGCGCTCAAAACCCTCCGGTTCAGCTCCTCTGGGTATGGGAATCTGGTCCGACAGCCCAAGGGTGCATGGAGGAAGGTGGTTTTGGGTAGTGTGTCTGTGAGGACGTTGGGTGAGAGGGTTGTACCTCACCAGTGCAGCGTGAGCAGCCGTGCCCACGTGCTGTACATCGCTGATTCCCTGTTACTGTCAGGTGGCAAGAGGGATTTTTTATTAATCAAAGTCTGGGGTGGTTTTGTGCCTGTCGCCAAATAGAGGTGTTTTTTTTATTTAATGAACCAACCAATTTAAGAAAAATCCTGCAAATTCTGACCAAATTCCAATCAGATTTAAACTCATGAAAAGAATTACCATTTGTCCTACACTGGCATGTTTTGTTCACCGCAGGTGGTTCTTTCATGTCGTAAGCAGGATCTGTCACGTTGTCATCATGTGTTTGGTTTCTGCATAGGTATAAATGAGCTGTTAACCCCAGTGAAGGAGGAGCAGATGAATAGAGACATTTTTGGTTTCTTTCATTAAAAAAAAAAATCCTACATAAAATGGATATATCCCATAATGTATAACTTTTTGCTTTCCATCACTGTATCAGGGGCAGTTATATTCCTTTCTCCTTCATTTCCTTGGCAGGAAACTACAGCTGTGCCACTGTCCATGTATGTGTGGTGCGGAGGAGCTGTAGGTCTTCCTTGTAATCTAACTGCACACAAATTTCCAAGTGTTTTTTCTGTGCCATTAATCTTAATATTGAGTGCTTTAATCTGTTTATAGTGCACAATACACGCTACTCCCCGATTAAAATCTTTTATACATGTCTGGGCAAACAGCATGAATAAATAATGGCCGATTTCCATATTGCAAAACAAACAGCTACTGTAAATTTATTTTTATTTCCAGCCTCCCTGCATCCCTCATCGGGTGGAGCCTCCTTGCCCCCCCGAGAGAAAGGGATCAAAGATAACATTCTTCTCTGTCTGGGTGTACTTTGCGGACCTGCCTCCCAACTGCGGGATGAAAGGAACTTGCTAAACTGTTGCCATTTTGCAACATCTGCTATAATTCCCCTAAATCCAGATTTGTCTGACACAGAGAGCTCCTGTTCTTACATCATTGCCATGTGACAGTATAACACCAGTCACATCAAGCTTGAGGATTCCAGCTCCGGGCGATGATAATATGAAGAAAACCTTTTTTGCCTAGGGCAAAACACTTGTAGCAAAGTATTATTCATCTGGCCAATTTAAATCTTCTCTCAAAAAGGTACCCAGAAACATATGCAGCGTGCCTTTGTAAAAGGCTTGAGCTGCTCATAGGCAAATGACCTGAACCAAGAGTACAAAACCCAATGTCCTAATTAATTACTGCTAAGCAGCTCTGATACACAGAAAAGAAATGCTGGTACTAATCCTTAACCCTGTCCTACATTCTTAAAATAGCCAAAATATTGCTGACAGCTAGGAAAACAAAATTGCCTCTGATTTAAAGGTTTTGGACCCCAGCTTAAAAATAAGATCAGAATAAAATATTTGAAAAGAGTGATTTTGGAAAAGTCACGCTGGAGCACATATTCTGGCTCCACAGTGGCATGGTCCCCTGTTTCGGGATGGAAATAGTGCCAGGAAAGCAAAGCCCGGCTAAATCATGTCAGGGTCTGTGTGTCCCCCCCTTTATTCTTGAGTCCTGCAAGGTTCTATTCCGCAATGCCAGGTCGTTTGTCCCAATGAGCATGTGTTGTCTGAACACCACCCTTAATTTATAACAGGGCAAAATTACATCGAAATATGTAAAGGCAATGCCATTAGTGCCCCGCTTACTGAAGCGGGCACTTGGAGCTTTTATCGGGACATAATCCTTCAGTTTGCAGGCAATGATGTTGAAAACTAGATTGAGTGTTGTCTAATGACAGCCAAATTTTTGTACCAGTTTTCTGGATATAGCAGTTTGGTCTGACAGAGGGGAAACTGACGTTTTACTAGGTTTGGTAATTATGTGTCTCATGAGGGAACTGGTCAGTGTTAGGTGGAAAACTGGCCTTTTCGTGGCTTGGGAGGGCAGGGAGGAATCCATTTTAGAAAAGAAACAAAACATCATCTAGGGAGAGAGGATTGCCTGCATCTTCCCTTAGAAATGTCACTGTCTTCAGACACTCAGATACTCATTCAATTCCCATTTCTGTGACCACCTCACTGTTTCCACATTTATTTTCACATCTCAGCAAGGCAGGAAAACCCTATTATCTTTATTTTCAAGTGAGGAAGGAATGCTGAAGGCCTCACCTGAGGTTGTACAGGAGGCCTGCACCACCATGAGGAGCAGGACCCATGTCCCCCACATCCTTAGGCATGTCCCTTAACCACAGCTGTAGCTCACACCTAGTAATACCCATATCACATAACCATGGCTTTGTTTAGCAAAGGACATTCCATGATGCTCAAATCCCTCGTAAGAGTAATGCGAAGCTAGTGTAGACTTCATATTGAGTTCAAAGGAGACTTTCTACTTGGCAATATGATTCTCTATTTTACCACCTCAGTAATGATTTGGGGTGAGGTTTTTTTTTCAGCCAAGAAGCTGATTTTCTCGTGTCAAGCACTCCGTGCTCCTTAGTGCTGTCCTGAACTGGCTCACAGCAAACTGTTGAATATGATCATTGTGGTGCTGGTAACCAAGGATGAAACCCATGAATAAAGGCTACATCTTCTATTGCATCAAGATACAAATTTTCCATGAAAGGAAAGGAAAACCTTTTCCTTAGGTGCAGCCCCACTCCTTGCATGTGGTCTGATCCTGCAAACTGGGCTTGATCCCATGAGCCAGCATTTGTGAAGTAACTTGGTAACTTCACATGAAGGACGTGGTTAGCAGGAACTGGGTTCTGAAACCAGAGCAGGTTAGGAGTCTCCAGTGGGTTTATTGACTGGGGAGCATCCCAAAGCATTTGCCCATGAGTGTTTTCCTTCTGCCCATGCCACCTTCCTGCTCTCATGAAAGCCCCAGCTAAAGCTTTGTGCTCTTTGCCAGTAAGGACGCGTCAGCAGTCCTTTGCCACTTCACTGTTATGAACTTAATGGCTAAGTGATGTCCTCAGCGATGACACAGCTTAGTGTTGACACTGAGCGCATAAGCGCTGACTCAGAGAGATGTAACACCTCCACTTTGGGGGTAATTCCTTTGCCTGGTTTTGCTTTTCATACTGTGCAGAGCACTGCCTTCTGTTTCTGCATGTACATTTTAGGGGTCAAGTGCCCATAAATGCTGTGAAATCCAGTGTGCCCTGGCTTCTCCTTGGCCAGTGAGACCCTTAAATGAGGGATGCATTTGGAGCTGGCAGTTTCTTGGAGAAATCCACTGCCACGCTCAAGGACACCCACCCCAGGAGGGAAGGTCCTTTCCATGAAGGGTTGGCAAAGCCTGCAAATTTAAGAGAAGGCACAAGTGCAGCTTGGCTGGCTGGGCACTGGGGTGCAGCATCCCTCTGCAAGCCAAGGCAGTACCAGTCCTGGGCACCTTTGCTCCCTCCTGGGGGTCCCAGACTGCAGCATTGTCCATTCAACTCCACAAGTAATAAATTACAGAGTATCATGAAGTATCAAATATCCTCTACAGACATACCTTGGGCCCAGGGAACGCAGAGCTGTTGGGCCATCCTCACCCCTTGTCCTTTCCTAGGGATCACCCTTACTCTGATCCATCCGCATTGTTGAAAATAGCAGTGCCTGGTCCTCAGAGGGGTTTCTGCGTTAACCCCTGCATAATTTCTGCACGCAGGAATTAAAGATGTAGCTGGCTTTGATAACCTGGGCGTGTAGGATTGATATGGCTCTGCGGATCCCTTCCCATGGCTCTGCAGGTCACTGGGACTTCCAGCTTCCCTGTCCTGGATGACTGGCTGTGGCTAGAGCCCCCATTCAATAGCTCATTAAAGAGGATATTTTTATTTTCAAAAGAGTTACACATTATGAAGGAAAATGCTTGTTTCTATACCCTTATAATTACATAAAAACAATTTCTCTACTCATCATTAACATTATTTTTAAATTATTTACAGGGACGTAAAAGTGGTGTCTGCAGCCCTGCTAATTTCCTAGACAAACATTCTTGTTAAATCCACATCCCCCATTTTAACTTCTTTTTTTTTTTTCTTTTCGTAAAGCGGTCTTGCGATCTTCCTAAATTTGGCTGTGCCACCATTTCATTTTGCTAATACCCCTTGAAACTGTTAACACTTTTTCCTGAATACTTTCCTAGTGGATATGAAGCAAAAAGGAAGAAAGGCTACTGTCAAATTGATTAAGTGAAAGCTCATTAGAGAAAGTAACAAGAGGTAAAATCTGCATATGCATTGCAGAAATGTGTCTGATCTTGCTAAGTTGTGAAAAGACAAAATAAGCTCAAACCTCCTTGTGCTGTAAGTAGTTCGGGGGAGATGGGGGCTGGGGATGGGAAGGGCTCCCAGACTGTGTTACATTAACTATTCCTCCTTAGAAATACGCTGTAGAGCAGCCCCTGCTAACACCACTTCAGTGAAGAGTTTGCCAGTGTTTTAACGACGAACCCTGATTTATAGGGGTTTGTGCCTGTGCGGTAAAAATTCACTCTTCCTTGAACCCTGACAAACAAGACCACAACACAAAACCTCTGAACAAAAATCTGACAAAACCGTTTAAATGGTGGTTCCTTAAAAAATCCACAGCAACCAACATAAAGTCAGTGGTAATTACTGTGTGCCTCCTCAGAGCTGAAAAACACCTATTTCCCTTTCTTCTCCCCCCCAAGTGGAGTTAGGTAATTTGTTAGCCTGAGATAGGGAAGATCTTACTTTGGTTTTAACAGACTGACAGATCGAGTTGTGGATATCTGAAAATAAGCACAGTTAACTTGTCCTGGGCAGACATAGAAGTACAAGCATGAGCTGGACGCGTCCTGCACTGGAAGCACCTTGGGTCAGATCCAAGCTTGTGATCCTGTTTCTGGCTTTTTCACCATGACTGTTCAATGTATCTGCTCCAAGGCCAGGGTGCTGTGAGGTCTGCAGATGAAATTAATCTTTTCCCCATAGTTTGTTCCCCTGTGACTGGGGATGCGTGGCTGCCCGTGGGGATGCTTCACTCCAGTGCATCATTTTGGGGCATCTACCCCAACCCAGCTGAGCCCCCAGCCCTTATCAGAGGCTCAGACTAAGCATCCTGCAATGACTGCAGCTGAAACTGACTTTAATTTCTAGAAATATAGATATAATTTTGAATGTAACTTTGAATATGAGCTGTACATCTCCTTCCAGATGCTTTTTTGTCAGAGGTGGAGGGGGCTCACACCTAACCCTTGCTGCCTGTGGTAAAGGTGTTACTAATACCTTAAATATCTTTGGTTTTCAACATACCCCTCTAGCAGATTTTGTTTCTTCTACCTTTTTTTTTTTTAAAAAAAAATATATATCCCAATTAAAAGAGGAGAAAGAAGAGAAATACCAAAATACCAAGCTAAAGTAATGTGATAACTTTGACCTTAATCCATAAAAGACAGATATTTTACGGTTCAGGCTAAAACTCAAGGCTGACATCTAACCTGACACAAATATGCTGTTGTGTGTAAGAGTCCTTGTTGAAAAAAATGCTGGGAATCTGCAGGGATAAGCCTGACAGCGCTAATTTAAATAGGAAAATGTATCTGTTTGGGAGGTAGACCACACGTCTGAAAGTTATGAAAGGAAACGCCAATAATAACCGTCTATGGCAGAGCACGTTCCTTGGAATGTGGAAATTACTGTATTACAACAAAGCTGTTGTTTCCACCAGGGTGTTTTGTAGCCTGGCTCATAATATTATGTATTTCAGCAGATCCTTGTAATTACAAATTTAAGTCTTAAATCCTTGGCTTTTCTTTATGTTCTTAAAGTACCCCTATAGGTATCCTCACTCCAAGCTTAAATCAGACCCAAAATACAAGGTGAAATAGGGCTGGTTGAATTCCTGCACTTTATAATGATATTTATTAAGCTAGTTTTGAAGAGAAATGTTGAGCTGAGCATTTCATTTAAATCCAATGGTACCTCCAAAGCGCTCTGGAATTGTTTAATTAAAACCAAGGTGCACATTAATAAGAAAGGATATCATTTTGTCATTTATACATAATTTCTTTATTTTGTTAGGGGAATAAAAAATGAAGAAAGCCCCCAAAAATATAAAGAGAAGGAAGGACCAGTAAGCATGATAATAGCTCTCCATGGAGAAGAAATAAGTATACAACAGAAGAAAAGCACAGTGAGGAACATAATGTTAGTAAAACACTCTTAATGCTACACAAGCTGTAGAAAATGCTACTTTGCATTTGGGCTGCAGCATCGTTAACTGCGAGCAATTGAGTAAAGAGTGCACCTTTTAAACTAATTCCTTGTGCTGGAGACATAGCCACATCCAGAAGCCTACCTCATTAATATGCTATAGTGGTCAAATAGGAGATTAATAGCAAAGTCACCTGCTAAACCTACAAGGAACCTGTTGATTAACAATAAGCTCCAAAAATAAGATACCAGCCTGCAAAGCAAAATCGAGTCCAAGGGCAACAAGTGCTTCTGTAATTTATTCCTTCTTTACACAAGGGCATAAAGCTCCCTTTATAACCGTGTTTTCAAGGCCCTGCTGTGAGCTGTAGGTGTGAGCTTTTCAGTTGATTTATTAATTTTAGTTTCAATCAAAGTGTCACCTGCAGACACAAAAATGTAGGCCTTGCCACAGAAAATACAGTAAAAAAAAAAAAAAGCAGGAGAGAGGGGGGAAAGAGAGAGTGAGGAGAAAAAAGAGAGAGCAAGACCAAAGGTTTTATTTTGAGAAACTCTGCCAGCAATTATTTTTAATATTTTTTTTCACATGAACACCGGACAGCCTATTCTTCGTGAAGCCCAAATAATTCCCAGCCACATAATTAAAAAAAAAAAATATCCCAAATTAAACATTTTTGTCATACTTCAAAAGTCAGCCTCAGACCCGGGAAATGGCGCTAACCCGGCGGCTGCCAAAACAATCAGCCCCTGTTGTCAGTAGGGGGACATTCTCCCCAACCAACCGCCTGAACAACAAGTCCACTGAGCAAAATGTGCAAAAAATTCTCAATTAGTTGTCTTTATTTAGTGAACACTATGGGGTCCTCAACAGCGCTATAGAATTATGGCAGGAAAGCTGAGCTCTTCAGTGGCTTATTAGCATTCTCCGAGGGTTGGAGTGCTGCTGGTAGCAGACTGGTGCCTCCAAGAGCTGGTGGTGGGACCCCGGCACTCCTTCGGTTTTGTCCTTTTGTCCTTCCCAGCCAGCAGGAAGTACGGCCCCATGGCCGGGGTATTCTGGGATACCTTCGTCTCATTCACCGCTCGCAGCACCGGCAGTGCCCATGCCTTTGTCAGTGGCCACGAGCATCCTTCTCGACAGGGAAGCAAAAGCTCTGGGTTTGCCAGTTAAGAAAACAAAAAACCCACGCTGTATTTAGAAAGTAGTTTTTCTCCCTCCTCTGTCCTCTCCCCACCAGCTTTTCCAAATGAACGTTGCTGTCAATGGGCCAGGGTCGGAGAAGCTAAATGTTATGCTGCTGTCCTATTAAATTACATCAGATGTTATCGACACCTTACTTTGACGCTAGCGCAAAAGAAGGCAAATAGGGGTAAACAGAAGTATCTCCCCATCCAATTCTTATCTTAATTTAAATGTAAAGTGATTTTTTTTTAATAAAAGAGGAGGGGGGGAAAGTCGGGTAGCAAGTGCCAGAAATGTCTTTTCTGAGAAAGAGGGTATTTGCTGCTTTAGGGAAAACACTATCATTGACTAAATTAACAAGTTGTCTTATCAACTGCCATAAGCCTTGAAGTCTAATTAATTTAGTACTGATCAATAGCCTTGAATGAAACATTGATTTCTGCAGCAGAAACACATTTCCAGGGCTGCAACAGAAACACATTCTGTGCTCCATGCACACTTCTGTCATATGAACCATGTGTTTGTGCTATTAACATTTATTTTCCCCTCTGCAATGTCCAGCAAGCATTTTAGGAGTTAATTCCCATGGGAGAGTTGATTTTTAGAATTATTTTGGAGAAAGAAAGTGACATGATAGGGTGTCTTGAGAAATGTAATTCTGTCTTCTTTGAGTTATATGCTGCTATAAAAATCTCTATCTAAGAGGAAAAGGGTTCCGTAGTAGATCATGAAATGATGTAAATCTTGGCAGAACTGTAGAGAAATCAGTGGGGCTTTTCTCATTCATGCCTGCCTAAGGATTGACTTACTGAACACATAACACGGGTTGAGCAGTAGGATCCCTGCTCTGCTTTCAAGAAAGAGACTAATGGTGTGCTGAACAGCATGTTAAAAAAGTTACAGCATCAACCCAAACCAAGGAGCCCTCCACAGTCGTTAGAATAATAGCAAAGTCTTCAAAGACCAATGGATGAGCCTGAAATTAAAATCGCCTAGCTGGTGTGGTCACAATCAAACTGCCATCAACAGACATGCCGTGGCAGCCCATGGAAAAAAATATCGACACTTCCATGGGGACAGGTGAGACTTAAGAGGACAGTGGCTTAAATTTGTTGAGAAGGAAAAAGAGACATTGAAGGAGGATACAGAGTTGATGAAGAGCCTTTCAGGAGCCTCATCATGGTGGCAATAGCTTCAGATCCAAAGTGGTGTGTCTACACTGCGCCAAAACATGCAAACCCACTGACTCAGGTCCGCTGGGGGTGGCATCATCAGCTGTGACTCTTTTGTGCTGTCCTTGCCCCGGGAGATTACTGGTCTCTCCCAGAGAAATGGGCTCATTATTTGTGTCTTTGAGCCTGGGGGAGAGCATCCCATCTGGCAGGATGAAGCCTTGGGGTTAGATTCTGCCCTGGGCTATGTCCCCGCAACACCCACTGCTGACACTGCTCCGCCTTTGGCACCGAAGCCGGGAGCCAGAGTATGGGGCTTCCTCAGTTTGTCAAAATCACTCATGCCCAAATCCACCAGGACAAAATGAAGGAAAAAGCCAAATTTGGAAGGCGGAGCTGCCTATCTTGCATCTGCTGGGAAGCGGTTTGACAACACCAGCAGAACTGCTGAGGTGTAAGAGAGATCAGAATCAGGCTCTAAATGCTTACAAATTAGCTAAAATTCCAAACTTGTGCTCGCAGGAGAAGTCAAGCGTTGTAACAGGAGTCCTTGGAACTCTTCACCTCCACCACCCTGCCTGGCTGAGGCACATCATTCACTTTATTTCTTTATTCCACTCATGCTCCTAGGGAGAAAGCCACACAAACCCAATTCCTATGGAAAAAAAAAAAAGGAGGGAAAAAAAAGTCATAATAGTAAAAATCCAAAACCACAGAAGAATTACATTTTATCTTTACAAAATTTGGCCCTTTTAACTCAAAGTTGAAACAAAAACACCTATCCAACAAAAAAAAAAAAAACCACCACAAAAGTCCCTCTCCTCTGTTTGGGGGCCTCCATGAGTTTCCATAGTACTTTACAAAAGATCTTTATTGAAGAAAAGATTGGACAAACTTTCGTTATATGTGTGGCCCTAGTCATTAATTGCCCCCGTCTTCTTTACCAAGGCCTTATTCCTATGTAAATACCCTTGCATAATGTTACAGGCTATTGTCAGGCCAGCGCCAGTCAGTCGCCACTTATATGCATTTTTATTTCAATCTGCTTCGCCGAGAATGAAAAGATGTCTGGACTTAAGCTGTTTACCAACTGGGCCAAAGCTGCAGTGTGGAAGAACTGAAGAAAGCACCAGGCAACTGCAGGAACAGACTTTGACAATGCAAGCAGCCATTTTCAGTTGAGTTATTAACCTACCCTGAAACTCTTCTAATCTATGCCTTTTTTAAAGAACAAATGTACTGGACCAAACATGAATGAGCCAGGACTATTAAGAGAGAAATCCTCTAAAGGACTATTGAGCGCAACATAGGTTTGTAATCATTTTGTCTCAGTTGCCTGCTACCAACATTATCAATGATGAAAATGCTTGCTCAGTTGTGGGGGATTGTCTCGTAATTAAATGACAGCGCCGTACTGTAAAAGAACATGCAGAAACACAGGAGATACCGAGGGCTTTCAAACGAGCCACCCAGAGAAAGGAGTAGGAATGGGGGTGGATTACAAACCAACTTGAAAAAATGGAATTAAGGACATCGGGATCTTCCTTTAAAAACACAAGTACATTTTGGGGCTCGCTGGGAAAGTTCTTAAAACGGGCACTCTCACACAGAATCCTTCAGATAAAAAGGAGCAAGAGTGTGTAGAGGGAATTTTTCCTCTTTTAGGTTGAAAAAAAAGCACAAAAATGGAAAATCAAATCCTCACATGCACTAGCAGAAAAAGAAAAAAAAACTTATAAGTTTTGCTGCAGGCTACATCTTTGTAGTGACTTAATGACACTACAATCTACACAGTGTAGTATTAGCCTTAAGAAACTCTTGACTATTTGCATGCATATTAGAATCCAATGAGAGCTTAATAAGTGCATATATATGACAGAGGAAACATCTCATTGCATAGTTAGCTACAAAAAACATTGAGGGAGGCAAAGTCTTAAGTTAATTACCATTACAATGCAATCAAGTACAGCAGTCATAGCTGAAATCCTTTTCTGTTAAGACTGCTAGGCTCAACCTTGTCTCTGCAGGTCAACTCAGGCACAGATAACCTTTCCAGCAGACAAATACATGTAAAATTGGCTCATCTAATTAAAAGCTCAGGGAGGTGTAGAAAAATACCAGCACACTGAGGCTGAGCAAATCACAGAGTACCCCCTCCAGCTGGATGAAGCTACAATATGTGGCTGCTGTTTGTTCTGGAAGGAAACTGAGTCACTTACCATTTCAATAGGTTAATCAATCGACAATTAAATGGAGAAATTGGTTAACTCTGCAACAATTAACATGACACTCTATTAAGTACACTTTCTAATTGCCACAGCTGCAAGTGAAAATTAACGTCTGTGTCAAAGCAGCTGCACAAGGTTGTGCTGTTTCTGGTGGTGGTAAGGTAATAAAAGTAACTTTAAAAGCCTGGTGGTTATTTTAGACCCTTAAGCATAGTGGGGAAGGGGTACAGTGCTGAGCTCTACGGTTAGCTGCAGAGGGTCTCATGTTTATTGTATATGTATACCTATAGGTGTACTAATACACATGTATACATACACATATCCCTAGTGTAATGTGTATCCCTTTAAAACAACATTTAAAATCAATTATAAGCTTCTTTGAGTATTAAAGGTCCACAATACACATATATAGTGTGCAAATACTGTGTGATTAAAGATATGCACGGGGAGACACGTAATTACCCCTCCACTCAAAGGAGAAGGAAATAGAAGAAACAAAATTGTTGGATGTCTCTAGAATTCACAGAATTGTAGAATGGTTTGGGTTGGAAGGGACCTTAAAGACCATCCAGTTCCAACTCCCGGCCACGGGCAGGGACACCTCCCACCAGCCCAGGTTGCTCCCAGCCCCATCCAGCCTGGCCCTGAGCACTCCCAGGGATGGGGCATCCACAGCTGCTCTGGGCAGCCTGTGCCAGCGCCTCGCCGCCCTCACAGTAAAGAACTTCTTCCTCATATCTCATCTATGTCTGTCCTCTTTTAGTTTAAAACCATTCCCCCTTGTCCTATTGCTATAGGCCCTAACAAAAGGTCTATCCTCACCTTTCTTATAAGGCTCCTTTAGCTACTGGCAGTCTGCTATAGGGTCTCCCCGGAGCCTTCTCTTCTCCAGGCTGAACAGCCCCAACTCCCTCAGCCTGTCTCCACAGCAGAGGGGCTCCAGCCCTCTGAGCATCTCCGTGGTCTCTGGACTCGCTCCAGCAGGTCCGTGTTCCCCTGATGCCGGGGGCCCCACACTGGACACAGCACTGCAGGAGGGGTCTCACCAGAGCGGAGCAGAGGGGCAGAATCCCCTCCCTCGACCCGCTGGCCACGCCGCTGGTGATGCAGCGCAGGGTACGGTTGGCTTTCCGGGCTGGGCCATGCTGAGCTCCTCGTCCACCAACACCCCCGAGCCTTCCTCAGGGCTGCTCTCGATCCGTTCTCTGCCCAGCCTGTGTCTGTGCTTGGGATTGCCCCCACCCACGTGTGGGACCTTGCACTTGGTCCTGCAGAATTAGAAAAGCAGAACTGGTACTTTGAGGGCAATTTGGAAAGGTTCTGGTTTAGAAGAAATATTTAGTTGTGGTGAATGCCTGGCCAGGAATCAGAGCAGCCACCAGCTGGGCCTGGGCCCTCCTGAAGTTGGTGGAAATGATGTCTTTGGTTTTCTCAGGACAGAAATGTTTGGTTTATAGCAAAAGGTGCTCTGATGTTGTCCTGCAGGCTCAGTTCCCAACTCCTCTGTGCAGCTCCTGGATGCTTTGCTTGAAGTACAAATAGGGTATAAAATACGCGCACCTTCTGGGAACAGTGCTCCTTGCTGCAGAAATGCTGGTGGATACCTGCTTCTCCCACACAGCCCTATGGACCGCGTGTTCAGAGTGGCTGTTCAGCAGGGCAGGGCTGTCTCTTGCTGTGCCACGGTGGCCATTGTGCATGGTTCTCAGGCCGGTTTGCAACACAAATAATCACTGGATTCTTCATTTGGTTACCTTTAATCTCTGTTCATTCACACTGGAAAATCAGTAGTCCCAAGGTCCACCAGAGCTCTTCTTCTGGTTAAAACAGAGATCCAGGATCTGGAGGAAGAGGCAAATCAGGCAACAAGCCCTGTCCTCATTCAGGTGACTTTTCTGGTGTTCAGCAATCTGCAGGAATGAGGTTGCATCTTTTTGGGTGTTTAGGGAAATCTGCTTTCTTGTGGTCCCAGCACCGTGATGTACCACCTGTATCACATATAGGTGGTGGACAGGCGTGTGGCACATCCTTGCATTTTACTGCTGCTTTCTGTCTGCTTTCTGCAGGTGTAAATACTGGATCCATTCCAGTGACCATGATTTACTTTTAGTTGATGTTGTTGGGTTGGCATTTATCTGGAGTCTAACACAGAACAGGATTTTTTAAAAGTATCTTTTTTTTAAAGTGTGGTGGAATGGGAGGTGTCATTCAAACATAGGCTTCCATAGCCAGCCAGCTTATGTTGGCAATAACCTGTTTCCTACAAAGGGCTATATGGGGTGCCTATATGGGACCCCAATATGAGAAGGTCTAGAGAGACTCACAAGGACACGATCAGGTTTTCCCAGAGTAAATTCTATTACTTCTGAGCTCTGCTGTGAAAGAAGCAAAGCTGTAAATCCTCAGAGCTAAAAGTGCTATAATAGTAATTGTTTTTGTTTTGTTTTGGAGGTTTTTTGGTCAAAAAAAGCCAGGGAAAGACAAAAGGTTACATCAGTAGCTGTTGTTCAGAAACCAAACCATGAGAATTACAGATTTCTGCAATAAGATGAATTAAGCTAAAAGCCATATTAAGCAGAATTGCACATCTGCTGCATTTTTTAATTCTGTATGTGTCCTTGCTGTATGAAAGTGTTTATTATTAAACTTGTTGTTCAGCTAATTGATTAAATCAAACCCTAATACTTAACTCAGCCTGAATTCTTGACAGGCTGCAGAACTTCTTCCAGTTTGGCTTTCCAGAAACCCGTATCTGATGACAGGACTGAATTTTGCTAGGACAGCCTATTAGCTGCCTCATTTCCTGGTGATGGAGAATTTAGATTTGTACAGACAGAAAAGCCAAAGGGACGGCGCCTGTTTTTTTTCTCTCCGCAAACAAAGTCTGTTGTGGCAGCAGGGAGGAGAACAAGGTCTGCCAGGCTTTGCTGTCCAACCTTGGAGTACCTGCAGCCACAGGAGAGGACTCCATGGGAAATAGTGTGGATGTCTGATGTGCACCGAGATGTGCCATTTGAAGGGCCTGCTCAGGGCTGGCAGCTAACCAGAGAGCCCAGCAGCGCTGGTGGCAGTGGTTCAGGCTAAATAAATAGTGAGGAGTGAGAGATCAGGGTAAAATCCCGGCTCGGAGGAGTCTGCTGTTGGCTTTGCTGGGCCAGCACTCCTCTGCTGAAAAAACCTTGGAGAAATGCACTGGGAAGCCGGTGCAAATCTTTGCTGCAGCACCTGGAAAAGCCGGAAAACCAAGAGCTTTCTCCTTTTTGCAGTGGCAGACTTTCTGCTGCCACCCCTGCCCGAGTTGAGGGGAGGTTTGTCCCCGAGTGCCGTGGGTGTCGTTGAACATATACTTCTAATTGCAGCTGCTTTCGCTCTAATTATAGCTCCGTTTGGTTAGGATTTTCCTCCAATCCCTCATTTCCCCTAAAGCAAACACCAGAGCACCAGAGTTGTAACCCCAGTGGGGACATTTATTAATAACCCCCTTGGCAAATAGGGAAAAAAATCATTACGCTGTATTAGGCGCTAAAATATTTTCCCACTGCAAAGGCTAATTGATAAAACCAAGCAGACATTATGGGGCAATTAATGTTAAGATGAAAATAAACACGAGAGCAAAACAAAAACAGGCTGACAGAGAGTATTTTTTTCTGGCTTTGAGGGGTTTCTTGTGGGTTGGAAATGAGATGCTAGTAAATAATCTGAGATTACCTGCCTTCACTAGAAAAGGAGAGAAATAAATGGGGAATTGAAAGAAAGGAGTCTTGCACACCTCTTCCAGTAAGAGTGGTTACATCTCTTTAGGGGTTTTGCATGTCCTTAAAAAAAGCCTTCTATTTTGAAATTTTTTCTCAATTTTTCCTCTCCTGTGACTGGAATTGGCCTTTCCCCCACCTCCCCTCCCTCCCCGAACAACTCCAAATTCTGCACTTGGCTGTAAAAGTTGACCAACATAATCTAAATGATGGGCAGCTCAAAGAAAAATCCATACATAATGTTGTCATTTTAAATAATTACAAAAGGAAAAAAGAGAAAAATGATGATTTATCATCTGAACCATTCCCTGCTTCATATTTAACATTTGTATGAAGGTTCTAGCAAGGAAAAACGTCCAGGGAAACCCAAAATCTGGCAAAACTCTGCACTTATTCTGGAGGGATTATCTTTTTATTTGTTATTTGTACAGCATTGAACACCTTCGATCTTAACCTATGTCCAGGGCTCCCAGCTGGTAGCTGCTAGTACAAACCAAACAGTGAATGACCAGTAAAGAAGAACACGCTGGTCCAGACACACAGTCCGTGCACTAACTCAGCAGGACAGGGAAGGAGATAATGAAGACACAGACAAACAAGACACTTCCTACCTGATATTTTATTCATTCATCAAACAGTATTATTTATTCCCGTCTATGAAGGCAGGGGGAATTTTACAGGGCTGATTCAAAGCAAGCAGAAGTTAAAAAAGCAAAATTATTTCTTTGCTAATCAGATGTGTAAATTTTTACTTATTTTAGGTTAGTAAGGCTCTCTAGCAGCTCAGAGTGCAGAGCAAGTCCTCTTTAAAGAAGTGATGGATGCAAGAAATCCTTCACTTTATTCTTACCTGTCTGGGATTCAAAAAAAGTCACAATACCATGGTTTTAAAATAAGAATAAAAAAGGTTGGATGTGTCCTATCCCTGTTTGGGGATGCACATAGGCTGACAGAGAGAATTTGTCTCCTTTATATCACAGCAGGGTTTTTTGGGTGTTTCTTGGGAAAATTCCTTCCATGTCTGCTAGGGCAAGCCATGTCACCTAATGTTAGGAGGGCTCCAGTGTGTATTGTGGGTCAGCTCTGTATGTTGTTGCACTGCCAAGCAAGTCCCAAGGGACTTCTCCATGCTGCATCAAAGGTGGGGCAGGACCTTTTAACCAGGCCCTTCTTGACCCTTAATGAGCAGCTGGCTATTCATGGCGTTAGCAGCCTGCAGGTAAACAGCTATTTAAAAGAAGGTCCCTCTTTTAACACTCTGTGTTCAGAGGAGGGTGGTGTGTCCTCAGGCTGTCTGAGGGCAAACACGTCTGCCCATTTACCTGTAACCCAGCTAAGATTGTACTTTGCTTCCTACCACATGTCAGGGGACAACAGTTCATGGTGGGTTGCAGTCTGAATTAAGGCAGGTAATTGCTCACCATCCTTTCATTCACCTTTCACATAGGGGCTGTGGGAGTCTTGTCCCTCCTTGAATATCTCGACTGCACAGATGCATTCCCTGGAAAGAGAAGCCCACATGGAGAACAATGGGCAAAGCTGGAGGTGGGATTCAAATCTTCTTTACTCCATACGTGCTGGTCCAGCATCGAAGGGATGTCATGGCGGCAGCTCATCCCAAGTCTGCTCACTTTGGAAAGGAGTTTGGGGCTCTCCTAGCAACTCCTTGTTAATTTTGTGGATCCAAATCATCACTTACACAGAAGTCAGCTTGCAGGTGAGTGTTAAAATACACTCCTGGTTGTATTGGTGGCATTGGCTGGACTCTGTTGTTGTGTGGCCTCAGATACTCTGACTTTTCAGGGAATGGGGTTTCACAAGTGTCAGGACAAAGATGGGAGAGAATGAATAAGCTGAGCACAGATACTCCTCTTACCAAACCGGCTGCAAATTGGCATCCCAGTGTGTCATCCCAGTTATAGACTGTGAAGAACTAAGGACCAGGGTTTAGAGATTTTTCTTGGTTTAGAGATCTACAACTTGGATAAGGTCTTACTTAGCCCATCTGGTTGGGAAAGAAAATATTGAAATGGTAATGTCAAAACTTCAGAAAATAAATGGTCAAAAGCTTTTTGCCAGTTTGAAAAAAAAAAAACCCGAAAAAGGCCAAAGGGGAATCTTTTGTGTTAGGGAAAGGAGAAACTAAGAGCAGAGCAGGGACTCTGTGGGTGTTTTCAGGATTTCGGGAGCAGCAGTGCTGATGCCCCTGGGTGACTCCTCAGTCTCAGGTGGGCAGGGAGCTCTGCCTCTGGCTGGGTGTGCCAGTCCCATCACGTTGCTCCCGAGCTCCTAGCATCCCAAAAGGGAGAGAAAGAGCAAGATGCTGTGAAAGTTGCCTAATACTAGCTGAGCTTGGAGCCACACCAATGTAGCTTTGCTCCTCCTGGATCCCAGATTAGTGCCAGCACACATCTCTGTGCACCTCACCATCAGCTTGGAGCCATGATCTGGCCCCTGGGACCAGGTACCTCCTTTATTACTCCCAAGAGTTTGTATAAATGCTTATTGCACACCTATTTTCCTGCCCTTCCTTCTCCCTGTACATCTGAGGTGCTATGGGTTTCATTCTGCCCTTCCCTGTTGCTCAGCCCCCTTCATTCAAATTTGGACACTTGCTCTCCTTCTTTTGCCTGGGGTCTTCAACAAGACCTGGAAGGAGTAATGGCACAGAAAACCCCCATGCTCTGCTGCTGCTTTTGTGGTTCAAGGGTACAGCTGTCAATGTGAGGAACTTTTCAACTCTGCCTATAATAAGGACAGCACGTTTCCCAGGTTAGAAATTATCACAACTTTTGTTCAGACCTCCATCACTCAAGCTCCAGACAGTAGCCCACGTGGTTAAGGGGAGGCCAGACATTTCTCAGTATGTCCTGTAGCTCTGCTGCTAATGCTTGGTTGGGACTTACACGCTCTCTCAACATTCGTTACTCTCTTCTGAGAACTTGCTGCAATTATTTCCCTTTCCCAGTTTGTGGTCCATCTATCCATCCTTTCTTTTCCCAGACTATTAGGACCATCATCCTGACTCACCTTCAGGAGACAGGTGTTTCCATCCCAGTGCTTTCCCACTACCGAGCAGCTTCAGGCTTTTCTCCCACTATAAAAATGAACTTGCCTTGTGTTCACTTGTGGGGGACGTTCCTTGGTACCCACAGTGAGATTTTGGGTCAGGAATAAGAGAAGCCCAAGACTGGGACCTCATCCCATGCATGAGCACAGAAAACTCAATCTGAACATTAGAAAACCTGGTTTTGCCATGAGGATGTTTGACCACTGGATCAGGCTGCCCAGAGAGGCTATGGAGTCTGCATCTGGAGATACTTGAACCCCAGCTGGCCATGGTCTGGGGCAGCCTGCTGTAGCTGGCCCTGCCTGAGCTGCTCTTGAACGACCCTGCCATCTCAACACTTCTGTGATCCTGTGAGCCTCACTCCTTGGATTTTTTTGTAGACTCTTAAAGTCTCTTTACTCCTTCTCACCACTTGCCCCCACTCCTGGCTTTTCTGTTTCATCTGGCTTCTGCTGGAAGCTCTGCCTCTTTCTCCTCCCCTCCTTACCTCCTGCCACTTTCTGGCCTCTTGGACATCAATTTGCCCTGGTATTACCTATTATTTCCTGTGGTCTTCCCAGCTCCGGTGTACTTGGAGCAAAGTACGGAGGATCTAAGCAAGACCAGGAAAGCCTATGCATTACCACAAACATGATTTATTGCATAGAAATGGTGTTCAATAGTCAAAACACAGCAGTACCACTTGGACTCCCAAAAGGTGCTTGCTCACTTTCAAAATCAGTGGCCAGTATATACTCTACTATGATATACACGTGCCACTATATCTATATGTGAGAGTCAGCTTCAGAAAACAGCCGAAGGTCTGGAGTGGAGTTTTTGGGCAGTGACTGGTGCTCCCTTGCCTGGTCCTGGGCACTGAGGGAGCACCGTGGTGGTGCAGAGTCACCCTGGCTGTGGGGGAGGGTACCCTGCTGAGGGCAGGGGACAGGATGAGGGCACCAGCATTTCATCGGACCATCTCTCTACATATGGAGTGGGGATATTTGTGCTGCTTGGTTTGTGCCTGGGACCTGAACTAAGCACCACTTAAGGATGCTGCTAGAAGTGGATAAGTTTATTTAGCCAAGCTATTAGTATTTTTTGGTATTTCCATGCTGCCCTGTCACTTCAAAAAGAGGCAGATTGCTTAAAATGCTCAATATTTAGAAAAAGCTTGTTTCCTGTCTCCTGCCTTATGTTATTGGTGTGGAATATTCTTTTCTTAAGCACACTGCAATAATATTAGATAATTACTTAGCTCATTTTCTATATGGGTTTTGGTAATTCATAATTGTCTCAGAGCTGAGAAAATGTTTCCTTTAAGAAGGTTAAACAAAGAGTTTATTGACATTAGTGAAGATTGGTTAAAGGAAACATTATTAAATAAAAGGAGCTTTATTTAAACACTAAATTAATCATTTAAAGGCAAATTAGAGGTCGTAACTCCTCCTAAATAAATAATGTTAAACAATAATTAGATATCCATTTTAGATTACAGGCAAGCACTTGGGTTCAGTGGGCTGAAAAACAAGTTTCTTCTCATCTCTTCAAATTTGTTCAATATACATAATTAAAGCGAATCACTGCCCCGCTTAAATTTTCCATTCTGAGATTAAAAAAAGATTCTGTTTGTAACTGTGTGTCATATTCACCATTAGATGATAAAACATCTTTAAAGCTTCACTTTCATGTAAACAGAAGAAAAGATGAGAACATCCAGAGAGATCCCCGGCAGTGGAAATCGATTCTCCTAAGCTACTGGTTACAGTTATCAATCTTATCAAACAGGCCGATGCATGAGTGCCCTCAGCCACTTTGATTTGTATGATCTCTCTTTGCCAGAGTTAACCTTTCTGACGTTACGGCGTGTGCAATATGCACTATCTGGGCTATAATTACGCTCCCTTTCATTAGCGCTCTTAGTCATCTCTTAAGTGCGAGATAAAATTAAAGAAACCGTCCTCCTTTCTCATTTCATTATGGGGTTTTGTTCTTTTTTCTTCTTCTTTTTTTTTTGTTTTTTTTTAGGCTCTGTAGTTTCATTTGCAGTTTCCTACAAATATGAACCGATCATCCCCCTTATCGTCCCCTTTCAAAGAGGAATTCAGGACAGGGAGTGAGTCACAAACCCAGCAGCATCTCACATCTCGCTGCCGCTGGGTTTGCATTAGGCCTCCTCAAAATGATGATAGCTGTCGAGCGTTGACAGGAACAATACCACCACTCTCCAGAACCTTCCATGGGCTTTGCTAGCCCCAGTGCCAGCTGTCTTAATAAAAAGCATTGGGAATTTTTGTCTGCTGTGATACAAGTGTTAAGGAGTTAGATTAATGAAATCTGACGTTAGCACTGATAAATAATGACACCACCGAAAACAACCTTGGTGGTGGATGGCAACATCAGAAAGCACAGCAGATTTCACTCTCTATTGAGGGATTGTCCTGTAAGGAAGCAGAGACGGTGGCAAGGGGAAAGCTGGATGGTCTGGCAATATTTTACACAAATCTCCCATCAGCGAGTGAGATTTTTTTGCACCAAGTTGCTGCTCTGCTCCTGTGTTTGCCACATTTGATTTTAGGCTGATACCAGCAACGGGGAGCACTGTTGAAATGACGCTGTGTTGTAGACCTCATGCTTGGCATGAACAAATATTGCACGGCTAATTGTCATCCCTAATTGCACGCTCCACGTTAGCTTTGGCTACAGGTTTTTTTTTTTCCATATCTTTGCCCAGCACGCAGGCTTCTGCTCACCCCTTTTTTCATTGCCAGGACTAAGGTGGCTATAACTTTGCATTATGCTAGAATATATACTTCACCTATTTTTTTGCTGCTTCACTTTTATTTTAAGATGACAATAGATGATGCTAGAGCTAATTTCAACCCCTGCACACATCATCTCACACCTCACGCAGATCTTCAGGGTTCACAACAGTGGTAGGGTTTGCAGATTTCATTTAAATAAATCCATGTTCTAGGAAGAATAACCTCGCAGGGAAAAGTTGTTTTGTACAAGCCCAATATCTCTCATTAGCTAGCCAACACAAAGGAACAGAACAGGACTTTTCTGATTATTTTAGTGGTTTTTTTTCCCCCTTAACTACTGAATTTACACACAAAAAGAAAGGCACTTTGTATTTAAGGTTAATCGAGTTTCAGTACAATTTTTTACAAACTGGAATCACACTAATCTTTTTTTTCTTGCTCTAATGTGTGGCTGTTGAAATCCTTAGCTGTGATAAATTAAGCTACTTATTAATCTAATTATCGTACATTCATCCTAGAAACTTTCATGTGACTTGAAAAGGCTATTCAACCTTTTCCCTCCCCTCCTAGAAAGGGCTCAACCTTGCACCAATTAAGATCATTCTGAAGTAATGCTTTAAAAAAGCTTTCTTTAATCACCCAGTGGAACATGGGCTGGTGGTAAGCAAACTAAAAGCTGTGAGAAAAGTTTACCTTACCTTTAAGTCTGGACATTTTCAGTTGGAAGAGGAAGGCATAATTGTGGTGTTCTTCTCTTCTTCCTCTTCTCTGCCCTCCTAAGTCTATGAAAATATTTAGCAAGAAAAGTGGTTATGAAATCGCTGGCTTTTCTCTGACCATTGCAAAGGACAAGATGGGAAGATGTACTCGAACAAAACCTGTGAAGTCTGATTTAGTATTGGGATAATGGGAACTTTTTGACTCCCAGAGTCAAAAATTAACCATTCGGATATCATAGGTATTGTTTCATTTTAAAGCCTAATCTATCGGTAGGAGAAGATTCTGATACCAAAGTATCCAAAGGATTAGAAAAGAAGAAAAAAACCCCAAGCACGGAAAAGAAATAGGTTGCAAGTGTATCCTATCTTAAACATCCATTCATTGCCAAACGGTTTTGTTACTTTTTCTTAATAACCACATAAATGGAGCTATTTTATATTCAAATTAAACTAGGTATTAATTTGAATGCAAAGCAGCTCGGTTTGTGCCGTTTCAATGACAGGTTTACCCCCAGACAGAATTTATGAACAGCCCAATGTGGGGGAAGACCGCTTCTGCTCCTCACCCCCTCTCCGTGCCTAGCAAACTTGCTAACTGTGAATAGTTTTTGAAGTGAAGATTAAAAGAGTGGAATTATAAAGTATAATTACATTTTATTGAAACTCTAGAAATCAGAAAAAAATTCAGCAGGAAACTTTTAGTGAAACATGATGTGTTGTCATTATCATTAAAAGATAAAAGTTCCATACTGTTTTTATCTGTTTATTTGGAAGAAATCCAGCCTTTGCAGTTACGCAGGAAACAAAAAACTGGAATGCAGGAGTAATTATTAAAACTGTGTGATTTGTTATCTCAGCTACTGTCTTTCCAAATGGTAATGCGATATCAGCAGCTGCAGACGGTCGCTGATTTCCTCTATTAGTAAACAAGTGCTTTGGAGACCTGTGTGAGGCACTTTAAGCCCACTACTCCCCGAAGTGCTGTCAGGCTTAACTACTAATCCATGGTATTTCAGAGCACTGGAAATTCATCTTTATAAAACCTGAACAAAAAAGGGAAAAAGCCTGGAGGGCAGGAGCTCCCTCTGGTGAGACAAATGACATGTTCATTTATTAATGAAACAATAACCCTGGAAAGAGGATCAAAGCACATTCCATCCTCACTTTACAATCCCCAATTTTCTCAGGCCATACCATTTAATTGAGCCATGACAATGGAATACTTAATTGTTGCGTTAAAGTTTGAAGAAGCGACTTCTTCAGAATCAATGTTCATTTCTGGATTATGACAGTATAATGTCGCCAGCTTGTAGCTGCTGGAATTTTATTTACTCTCTTTCTTTTACGCAGAGAGAGAGAAAGGGCTCATTTTTCTTTTACCAAAGGCCTCTTATCCCTACCCATAATTAGGGATATATGTACCTATAGTGTAGGTAGTGCCCAGTGGCTGGCCCATCGCCATGCTGAGGTTGTGCCCAGGGGGATGTGGCTGGGGGTGACTTCTCCAGCAAAAGGAGAAATGCGAGTGGTGCAGCACCTTGGAAAGGTAAAAGAAACCAGCTTTTGATCTAAGATTAAAGAAAAAGCTGAAATACAGAGACTGCTTCTGTTAACACATGCCTCTGTAGGCACCAGTGAGGTCCTGGAGCTCTCCACGGGATCCTCCACCACTCGAAGCTCTGCTTGTACATCACCGCCTTCCTGAATCCGGGCCAGAGGCAAATCTTAGTCCATTCTACTTCTTGAAGCCAGTATTACTTCAGTGTCATCCCTCATTTAACAGATCTAGGAGTAGCCACGGTTACATGGCAACCCTGCTCACCCTGCTTTGCCTACACTTTACTTCCTTCCAGTACCTACAGCACAGGTATGCCTCTACATTTGGGAATGCTTAAAGGGCTTTTGGTTCTCACCCTGATGTCAGATAAGGTCATAGAGGACCTCCTGGTTCTTTCCTGGGGGCTCATATTGTCTGCCATCGGAATTTTGAGGCAAAAGAGCAATCCTTCTGGTTTTATGCCCAGCTCTTGCTGGGGTCCCCAGTATTTTGAAAAGCCATGAAGAAAATAGAGGTGCCCAAAATAAAAGCCCGGTTTCCAAAAAGAGCAGCGTGACTTCTGAAATGAATGCATGTGTCACATCTGTCTCTCCAAGTGTCCTTTCCCTAATACCTGATTTTATCAAAGTTCTTATCAGTGACTCATTTTATATAATTGATATTTACTGACTCAGTACCCAGTAGTGATTGACTGAATTCTTTTTATTTAACCCGATTTTAACTTAAATGTCATTTTCTGCGTGCCTTTAAAGAAGCAGCTGGAAAGGCTATCATGCAAGAGTGTCTGCTACCTTAAAATTAATACATTATGGTTTATTAATTCTCCTTATGACATGTATTATAATACACTTGCATGTACATAACGCCTATCGTATAAGAACCCTGAGGCACTTACAAACATTAACTAAGCCTTACAATCTTCTTACTTTGGGTAAACAGGGACAGAGGGAGGTTAAGTCTATCATCCTGACAGCTCTGTGCAGAGCCGGGCACAGACCCACTGTATCCTGACACCTTGTAGGCTCTAGGGAGCTCGCGGTTCCTGTAGGAGGTCTAATACTCCCCATAGGATGGCTAATGCTCCCTGTTCTTCCATATGTGGTGGAGATGGTTTGCAGGACTGGGAAAATGGGTCAGGATCTCAAAGGGATCACAGCTGAATTGCCTGTACTTACACAAACCTCCCCTTCATCCTCATCTGACTTGGGCAATGGGCTAGGTATTCGTTATGCAAGAAGCAAGTAAGTCTGGTTGCTCGGCAGATGTACAAATCATTCCTGAGATCGGTTTGAAGGGGGTAAAAGGAAGACAGAGCTGTCGAGAAATCCACCTAAGCAACAGGTCAGCCTTATGGAGTGTAAGTGTGGCCTAAAGATACTGAAATCTCTGCAGCAGCAAAGACCTGCTCTGTAAGATTTAATAGAAAATATGACCTCTCCCCTTTTTCTGTTCTAAACACTAAGTGCTGAATTAGAAATGGGGTGGGATGGCGACCCTTTGGGACTTGAGTTTCATAGGATGCATAATTCTCTTAAAAGAAACTTTTTTACACTGCAGGGGTGCAGCCAGAGGGGTCCCTCCATGTAGGTCAGGTGAAATGCCACTGCATTCCTGACATGGAAACAAGCAGACGAGAAAGTCTGAGTAAATGAATTGTGTAACAAAGCCCAAAGGGGCTCTATGGGAGTTTTTCCCCTTGGAGTATTAAGAAATCTGTGCAAAGCTCCCTTGTCTTCCAGAGGCCACTGTGTGAAAAGCACAGTGCTATTTCCAGTGTGTCTGGGAGCTGAGGTCCTTTGAGTCTTTCCTTCTGCGTGTATTGCAGCAGGGACTAGCTGACCCATCCCTTCAGACCGAATATCAGGGTATCCCAAATATTCCTAGCAATGGGAGTGAGGCGATAGGGACTGAAGGCAATTAAAGCTATCCTGGATCCCCCTGCACAGGGCTATGCCAGGCTGATCCTGAGTCCTCTTCTGCCCGTGGGGACCTCTCTGGTCCTCATGTCCTTTGACATCTGGGTGTTCTCCCTCCACCAGCAAAACATACCTAGTTTTGCCCAAATAATAAAAGGAAAACCCATCTGGCAGAGAAACATTAAAAGGAATGGCCATCCCTTCCCTTCGTGGCAAGGCGAGTGGCTGGGACAGGAGCAAGAACTGATGTCAAGGTCTTGGAGAGGAGGATGAGGTCTGTCCTGCAGCATGAACTAAGTCCATCTGTCCCAGCTTGTGTAGGTGAACCTGGCTCCCTCTGCCCTGCTCCTTACCTACTGAGTCCCTGGAAATCCGATTACTGATCCAGGCCAGCCGTACGTGCAGCCAAGCAATTACATTGTTTTTCCTCCACTGCAGCTCTGTGGGCTCTGCAGTGGAGGTTTATAGGAAAACAGAATTCTAAGACAAAAAAAAAGTGCTTGATGATATTAATATTATAAAGACGGCTTACAGCACTGGATATTACTGTTCTGTTCAGTAGTGATTAAGGGTTCCAGTCGAGACTGGACAATTTATTATGTTTTATTGAGATATAATAAGAGCTGGGAAATGAAGGAAATAGGGAAGGACAGAGAGCGGAGGTGCGGTGATGCCTGTGCTACAGCTGGGGAGCTGAGGTGTGGGGCGAGTAAGTTCCTGGTACTACAAGGATACTGCTGTGCCCATGCATTCATGTTGGGGGGATATTCTCAATGCAAAAAATGAAGCATGTGGCCGTCTCCGGCAATGACACTGAAGAAGTTCAACCCAGGTCATAGCATGGAGGAGAAAGGACGTCCAGGCTCTAACCAGAGCATCCCCATCCTCCCTAGGCTGGACCCCTGAGCTTTCTCATCCTGGAATGGGCTTTAATGTCATGCCCTTTCTGGCAGCACCCAGAGAGGTTTTGGAGAGCTGGCTTGGGAGTGGGGCATGGCAAAGGCATAAACTTTCCCAGCAGTGAGTAGATGAGCTTTGGGAACTGCAGAGGAAATGTTTTCTTGAACAAGTTTAAGATAATAAACTCAACTGAGTGAGCAGACACCAGGAAGAAATATTTAATTATCCTTCTCACCATTATGAGGAACTTCTGCCACTCTTCAGGTTATTATACAGTAAATAACCAGTTTTCTAAAGGACAGAGCTGTTTTAATTATATGACAATGAATGCATAATTATTATGTTTGTTAGGAATGAATCACAAGACAACAGACTTGATATTGCTGCTCTAGTTAGTGCATCTTAATTACTTTTTCATTTATTTTGCATATAAAAGCTATTTGCTAATTGTCTTTGCTGTAAATATGCAAAATATAATTAGTCATTCATAATTCTTTATGTGTTATCTAACTGTACATTTGTTACTGAGGAATGTATATTAAAGTTTGAATATTTAATGGGCTTTTGTGGCATAGAATATTTTTGTACAAAGTTTTCAGGAAATATTAGAGACATAATTTAAACCTTCTTTTAACCCCTTTTCCTATGCAAACTAATGTTTCCCATAAAGACTAGATATTGATAAATTAAACCCCCTGGAAATCCATTTCTATTTTCTAAGCATACAATATAAATCCACTGCTGATGGTATGAAATGCCTCTTGGTCTCAAACTGAAACCAGAGAGATTAGAGCCTGTTAAAAGTATTGCAAGTTGCTCTCTAAAGTGAATTTAAGCCATAAGTACAGAGTCGCAAATGCATTCAAATCATGTAGCAAGATCAAATGCATTTATCTTTGGTGTAGGTTTGTTACTGTGATAGTAGTGCCATGTTGCGGAAGAAACTGAAGGCAATATGTGTTTTCTGATAAATATTGTTGATCAGAGCAAGAGGTCACCATTCCTGCTTATTGTTTTGTCAAACAAAAAAATATGCAAGACTTTAAATCTTGATTTTGTTCTTTCATTTTGGCACTTGTTAGATCTCTCTTTAGTTGTGTTGCTTGCTCCAAACTGCAGTCACAGGTCCAGCTAAAACACTGTGCCTTTCCTTCTTTATGCCTTTTTTTTTATTTGAAGGCTGAGGCTAGTTTCATCTGTAATTAGCACTCTGTAAGGCCTGCAGTTCCTGGGAATGTTTTACATTGTGATTAGATTCATTACAGAGATTGACTGGTTAAAATGGGCCGTGTGTTTCTGGAAGTTGAATTAAAGTCCAGGTCTCAAGAACCTCCGCAGATAATTATACATTATCTGTTCACTCGTCTCGGTGAAACGCTGCTGGTTCATTCTCCTGATGCATGTCACATTCTACATTTTTTCATCTCAAACATTT